>NC_091207.1:1754102-1902611 GCF_040958095.1 Procambarus clarkii | reverse complement strand
GCCTGGTAGGTGGTATCCCTTGGTTCCAGGTCCCATTCTTTGGATATTGGTTTGCTGCATGGATAACAACTCGACTTCTCTTACCCAGGCTCATGGGGTTGCGAACAGGCCCCTAAGTCGGACCGTCCTGGAAGACCGGGATCTGTAACCCCCACTACAGGACCCGGTTTAGGCCCAGACCGGACCGTCTTGGCTCTGCAATAAGTGCTGGAGGTTTGGGCATGGTGCCCTCAAATGCTCTAGTCCTGTCTCTCTCTCTGTCCCTTGTGTGGAGGCGAGGATCACTCTAAGTTGGAGTGCACTTCTCCCCAGGCCCGCTGCCTCAATTGCAGTGAGGCCCACCCTACCTTCTCCCGTGCGTGTATACGTTACAAACTTGAGACGTCCGTCCTCAACTTGAAGCACCAGGACCGTTTGTCTTTTCCTGACGCTCGGCGCCAAGTTCATCGTCTCCCCTCTTTCGCTGGCGTCTCCTACGCTCGCGTGGTGTACTTTTCCTCTCCTTGTCCTTCCCACCTTCCTTAGTCTCGCAACCGTTTCCAAGCCTTAGACCTGGACACGCCCACCACCACCTCCCCTGTTTCTCTCCATTCAGTCCCGGAGGGTCCCCCTCCTGGTTCTCCGTCTAGGGCTCCCCTTCTTTCTACCCAGTCTGGCATGTCTCCTGTGTCTTCTTTCTCCTCTCCCTCTGGTCCTCCTTCCTGTCATTCTCCTCCGTCTCTTGGCTCTCCACGCCGCCTGACTGTGCGGGCCGATGTCCGTTGCTCTCCTGGTGGTCGTGTTCTTCGCTCTTGCTCTCCTCCTCCTACCGAGACGCTGGAGTCTGTTGCCCAGTACATTGCTGCTGGGACGCCTGTCTCTTTGAGTTGGAAGCGGAAACCTGGCTCCTCTCCTTCCTCCTCCCCGGTCGGTAAGAAGGCTTCGCTTTCTTCTTCGCCCCTATCTCTGATTCTATCGTTCCTTTCCCTCCCGCTTCGGTGCTGGAGCCACCTGTTCCTACTGTGGGGGTTTCTTTAGCCCCCGGTTCCATCTCGGTTACTATCCTTGCTGAGGTGCACTCCCCTCTTTCTGCCCCTCTTTCTCCTCCTCCTTCTGCTCCTCCAGTCCCTGCTCGTCCACCTCTGGTCTGTCCTCCCGCTTCTTTCCTCCTTCTTTACTCAGTTTACCCATGCCCCCTAACCCTGACTTCACTGACCCTGATCCTGACCCTGTGCTTCTTTAACGTGCTGTGTTCCTCTTTCACCTTTGTTTCTTCTTTGCTGTCTGTTGTTCTCCTCTCTCTTTTTGCCGATGTCTATTCTTCAATGGAACATCCGTGTATATTACGCCAATTTCTTTGACCTCCAACTTCTAATTTCACAGTTTTCGCCCCTTTGTATCTGTCTCCAGGAGCAGATACTTGGTGCTCGTCCTGGTCACTTCTGTGCCTATTCTTTTCTCTCCCCCCCCCAGCTGTTGCTGGGGCCCATAATTCTTCTGTTCTCTTGATTCGCTCAGCAGTTCCCTTTGTCCTCTTACTTTTCTCCTCGCCTCTCCACTGTTCTGCTGCCCATGTTTTTGTGCATAGATGGTACACGGTTTGTTCTATTTATCTCCCCCCCACTGTCCCACTTTCTCTTCCCGATCTTAAACACCTCCTAGACTCCTTGCCGAAGCCTGTGCTCCTGCTGGGTGATTTCAGTTGTCGTCATGCCCTTTGGGGTGATGTGCTGACAAACACCCGGGATCGCCTCCTACAACCTTTCATCCTCTCTTCTTCCCTGTCCCTTCTTAATTCTGGTGAGCCCACTCATTTGGACTCGTGGACTAAATCCCTTTCCTGTCTCGATCTTTCTCTGTGCTCGTCATCCCTTTCCTTAGATTTCGGGTGGCGGGTCCTTGATGACCTCCATGGCAGTGACCATTTTCCTATCCTTGTTACTTTTTTCTCTTTTCACCCTCCTCTCTCCTTCCCTAGGTGGCAGTTTGTCGAGGCTGACTGGCGCCTCTTTACTCTCCGTGCTACTATTTCCGACCTCTCCGTACTGCCTCTCCCTCGCTCCCTCCTTCTTTTTCATGACACTGTCTATGACGCTGCCCTCCGCTCTATTCCTCGCTCTTCCTCTCGGGGAACGCAGAAGTGCATTTCCTGGTGGAATGTGGACTGTGCTCGGGCTGTCCGCTGTAAGCATGCAGCCTGGAAGTGACATTGCCGCTGGCAGACGGTTCAGTCTTTTCTTTTGTTTCGGAAGGCGAGTGCGGTGGCCCGTAGGATCATTCGTGCGGCTAAACGTACTTGCTGGATGTCTTATGTCTCCACCATTACGTCCGAAACTCCTCTACCAGTGGTCTGGAAGCGTATTCTCAAGATTGCGGGTAAGTTCGTTCCCAATGTCTCACCGGTCCTTCACCTCCATGGTGCTCTTGTGGCGGACCCATTACAGGTCGCGACCGAACTGGGTTCCCATTTTTCACCTGTTAGTTCTAGTTCTGATCTTCCCCAATCCTTCCTTCTTTGTAAACCTATTCTTGAATCTCGTCCTTTAAATTTTTATACTTATCATCGCCTTCCCTATAATGATCCCTTCTCTCTCTCTGAGCTTCAGTCTGCCCTAGCCCTTTGCAGTTCTACAGCGGCGGGCTCCGATGGCATTCATTATGAAATGTTTCGCCATCTCCCTCCGTGCACGTCTCAGTATTTACTGGGTCTGTACAATCGGGTCTGGGAGTCGTCCTCAGTCCCTGAAGATTGGCTCGATGCTGTTGTCCTCCCTGTTCGGAAACCAGGGTCTCTCGGGTCATCCCCCAAGGACTTCCGCCCTATTGCCCTCGCGAGATGTGTCTGCAAGCTCGTTGAACGTATGGTTAACGTTCGTTTGATGTGGTTCTTAGAGCACTATCACCACCTCTCCCCTTCTCAATTTGGTTTTCGCAAGTGCCGCAGCACAGCGGATGTCCTGGTGAACTTGGAGGTCTATATTCGTACTGCTTTTGCTGCGAAGACCTCTGTTGTTGCCGTCCTTTTTGACCTGGAAAAGTCTGACGACACTACCTGGCGGCATCATATTCTGTCTCAACTTCATTCTTTTGGCCTTCGTGGGAATCTCCCTCTCTTCCTCCAGAGTTTCCTCTCTCGTCGTTCCTTTCGTGTGCGGCTTGGTACCACTCTCTCTACCCCTTTTCGGCAGTATGAGGGTGTATCCAAGGGTAGTGTTCTGAGCACTACTATTTTTCTAGATGCCCTCAACGGTCTTCTTTCCTCTCTTCCTTCTGGCGTCTTCTCCGCTCTTTATGTTGATGATCTTACCCTATGCTGCCAGGGTGATGATTCGCATCTCCTTCAACGGCGGCTTCAACTTGCGATTGATGCCGTGTCGTCTTGGGCCATCAATCATAGTTTCAAGTTCTCTGCGTCTAAGACTTGTGCTATGACTTTTACTTGGAAGCATGTGGTTCTTCATCCCTCTTTGTTGCTTTATGGTCATCCTCTTGTGTACAGGGATTCAACTAAGCTTTTGGGGTTAATCTTTGCACTCGTTTGTCTTGTCAGCCCATATTTCTTACCTCCGAGTTGAATGCTCTAAGGCCCTTAACCTCCTTAAGGTTTTGTCCCATACTTCTTGGGGAGCGGATAGGTGCACTCTCCTCCATTTGCACTCCTCTCTCGTCCTGTCTAAACTCGATTATGGTTGCCCTGCATACTCTTCTGCTTCTCCTTCTACTCTTCGCCGTCTTGATGCTTTGCACCATACTGGGTTGCGTCTCAGCTCTGGTGCCTTTCGTTCGACTCCCGCCCTCAGTTTGTATGTTGACACTGGCTTTCTCTCTCTCTCCAGGACCGCCGTGATCGCTACTGTCTTCGCTATCTTGCGCGGTACTTGCAACATCCTTCCTCTCGCCTCTGTCGTGCTTTAACTTTTACTCCTCCTGTAGCTCCAGTACCTCTTCATCGTCTCCCTCTTTCTGTCCGGTTATCTCGCTTACAGGATTCTCTTTCTGTTCATATTTCTAATGTTTTTCCTCGTATTGTTCCTTCCTTGCCTCCGTGGAGAGTCCCCCTTCCCAAGTTTTGTATGTCCTTGACTCATATCACTAAAGCCTTTACCCCTTAGCTTTATAGTGGGGAGCCGGTCAGCCGAGCTGACAGCACACTGGACTTGTGATCCTGTGGTCCTGGGTTCGATCCCAGGCGCCGGCGAGAAACAATGGGCAGAGTTTCTTTCACCCTATGCCCCTGTTACCTAGCAGTGAAATAGGTACCTGGGTGTTAGTCAGTTGTCACGGGCTGCTTCCTGGGGGTGGAGGCCTGGTCGAGGACCGGGCCGCGGGGACACTAAAGCCCCGAAATCATCTCAAGATAACCTCAAGATAACCCCTCCTACGATTCTGAAACGCTTCTTCCTTGAGCACTTTTCTTCGTACTCCCAATCTATTTCCCTCTTCACCGATGGGTCTAAGTCTGCGGACGGTGTGGGCTACTCTGTTGTTTTTCCTGATCGCATTTATATGTGTCACTTCCCTTCGGAGGCTAGCGTCTTCACAGCAGAACTTTATGCTATTCTCTATGCTCTCCGTCTCTTGCTTTCTCATTGTCCTTCCTCCTTTGTGGTTGTAGTTGACTCTCGTATTGCCCTCATGACTCTAAGGTTCTTAAAATGGTGTCCATCCGGTGGTCATCGAGATTCAACGTTGGCTGTTTCTGATTTCTAGTAAATTTAAATCAGTAGAGTTTTGCTGGGTTCCCAGCCATATTGGTTTTTCTTTAAATGAGCGTGTGGATGCTGCCGCTAGGGAAGCTATCCGTTCTTGTCCCATCTTGTCCCATACCTTGTAAAGGTATTCCTTATTCCGACTTTTATCCTGTTATTCATTCCTCCATCCTTGCCCGTTGGCAGGGTTCTTGGTCCTCTGTAGTTAGTAACAAGCTTCGTACTCTCAAATATATTGTGTGTCCCCATGTCCTTCCTCCTACCTCTGTAATTGGCGGTGGGAAACTGCTTTGGCAAGGCTGCAGATTGGCCATACTCGCTTAACCCATGGTCACTTAATGGAGCACCGCCCTGCTCCTTATTGTCCAAATTACGTTGTCCCTCATACAGTTGTATCTATCCTTGTTGAATGTCCTGACTTCCGGGACGAGCGTGTGTCTTGCTTTCCGACCGTCCCTTGCGGTCACTTGTCCCTCGATAGAATTCTAGGTGAATCGGATACTTTTGATATCACTCGCCTTATGCGTTTTTGTTCTCGTATTGGCATTCTTGGTGATATTTAGCGCCCTCTGATTATTTCGCACTTTGATAGTGCTACATAGCCTTCCCGGTTTGGTGCCTTCTTTTAATAATTACTTTACCTTACCTTAATCAAATCCCCGACAGCACTCGATGATCCTTCAGTGGTGAGGAGTTTTCTGGTGCAAATTGGCTTGGTGACCATTCAAGCTTGTTTGCAGTTGTGTGGCTCACGTTGACCCAACATGTGCAACGTGATTTGATGAAATATCTGGCTCAACAATTTACAACCTAGTGCTGTCTGGGATTGGATTAAGGCTCTTACAACTCCAATACTTACAACACAGATTGCATCAATACATATATATATATATATATATATATATATATATATATATATATATATATATATATATATATATATATATATATATATATATATATATATATATATATATATATATATATATATATATATATATATATATATTAAATATGACCGAAAAAGTAAGATTAATAATTCTAACACGAATTTTCTCAATCTTTCGTACATTACGCTTCACTGTTGGAGGTAAATAAAAAATCACTTCTCCAAAATTCATTTTTATTTCTAGTCTGACGCGACACGGGCGCGTTTCGTAAAACTTATTACATTTTCAAAGACTTCACAAATACACAACTGATTAGAACTTGCGTTTCCCTGATTTTATATCTACATTTGAGTGAGGTGGGAAGGGTGATGTGGCATTACATTTGAGTGAGGTGGGAAGGATGATGTGGCATTAACACAAGACAGAACACTAGGGGATATTAATAGGGTATTAAAAGTATCAACACAAGACAGAACAGAAACAATGGGTATTGAATAGAAGTGTTTGTAGAAAGCCTATTGGTCCATATTTCTTGATGCTTCTATATTGGAGCGGAGTCTTGAGGTGGGTAGAATATAGTTGTGCAATAATTGGCTGTTGATTGCTGGTGTTGACTTCTTGATGTGTAGTGCCTCGCAAACGTCAAGCCGCCTGCTATCGCTGTATCTATCGATGATTTCTGTGTTGTTTACTAGGATTTCTCTGGCGATGGTTTGGTTATGGGAAGAGATTATATGTTCCTTAATGGAGCCCTGTTGTTTATGCATCGTTAAACGCCTAGAAAGAGATGTTGTTGTCTTGCCTATATACTGGGTTTTTTGGAGCTTACAGTCCCCAAGTGGGCATTTGAAGGCATAGACGACGTTAGTCTCTTTTAAAGCGTTCTGTTTTGTGTCTGGAGAGTTTCTCATGAGTAGGCTGGCCGTTTTTCTGGTTTTATAGTAAATCGTCAGTTGTATCCTCTGATTTTTGTCTGTAGGGATAACGTTTCTATTAACAATATCTTTTAGGACCCTTTCCTCTGTTTTATGAGCTGTGGAAAAGAAGTTCCTGTAAAATAGTCTAATAGGGGGTATAGGTGTTGTGTTAGTTGTCTCTTCGGAGGTAGCATGGCTTTTCACTTTCCTTCTTATGATGTCTTCGATGAAACCATTGGAGAAGCCGTTATTGACTAGGACCTGCCTTACCCTACAGAGTTCTTCGTCGACTTGCTTCCATTCTGAGCTGTGGCTGAGAGCACGGTCGACGTATGCGTTAACAACACTCCTCTTGTACCTGTCAGGGCAGTCGCTGTTGGCATTTAGGCACATTCCTATGTTTGTTTCCTTTGTGTAGACTGCAGTGTGGAAACCTCCGCCCTTTTCCATGACTGTTACATCTAGAAAAGGCAGCTTCCCATCCTTTTCCGTCTCGTAAGTGAAACGCAGCACGGAACTCTGCTCAAATGTCTCCTTCAGCTCCTGCAGATGTCTGACATCAGGTACCTGTGTAAAAATGTCGTCAACATACCTGCAGTATATGGCCGGTTTCAAGTTCATGTCGACTAAGACTTTTTGCTCGATGGTACCCATGTAGAAGTTTGCAAACAGGACACCTAGGGGAGAACCCATGGCGACCCCATCTACTTGCTTATACATGTGCCCATCCGGGCTCAAGAAGGGTGCCTCTTTAGTACAAGCTTGGAGTAGTTTCCTCAGAATACTTTCTGGCATGTCAAGAGGAGTACAGGCTGGATCACGATACACTCTGTCGGCTATCATTCCGATTGTCTCGTCCACAGGTACGTTGGTAAACAGCGATTCTACGTCCAACGAGGCTCTTATCCCTGTGGCCCGTGCGCCCCGCAGTAAGTCCACAAATTCCTTTGGAGACTTCAGGCTGAAGGCGCAAGGAACATAAGGAGTCAGCAGTTCCAAAGGGTAACGAAGGACACTACAGCCGAATTAAAAGCAAAGGTCAACAAACTGATCGAAACTGTGAACGCCAAGAAATCCGGACTCCACCTGCCAAAGATCATTGGGGAATATAAACCTGGATATGCGTATGGAAATGTCAAGACGCACAAGCCTGGAAACCCACTTCGGCCAATCATTAGCCAGATACCCACACCCACGTACAGACTGGCGAAGCGACTCAACGGCCTGCTGACTCCTTATGTTCCTTGCGCCTTCAGCCTGAAGTCGGATGGGAAGCTGCCTTTTCTAGATGTAACAGTCATGGAAAAGGGCGGAGGTTTCCACACTGCAGTCTACACAAAGGAAACAAACATAGGAATGTGCCTAAATGCCAACAGCGACTGCCCTGACAGGTACAAGAGGAGTGTTGTTAACGCATACGTCGACCGTGCTCTCAGCCACAGCTCAGAATGGAAGCAAGTCGACGAAGAACTCTGTAGGGTAAGGCAGGTCCTAGTCAATAACGGCTTCTCCAATGGTTTCATTGAAGACATCATAAGAAGGAAAGTGAAAAGCCATGCTACCTCCGAAGAGACAACTAACACAACACCTATACCCCCTATTAGACTATTTTACAGGAACTTCTTTTCCACAGCTCATAAAACAGAGGAAAGGGTCTAAAAGATATTGTATAAGAAACGTTATCCCTACAGACAAAAATCAGAGGATACAACTGACGATTTACTATAAAACCAGAAAAACGGCCAGCCTACTCATGAGAAACTCTCCAGACACAAAACAGAACGCTTTAAAAGAGACTAAACGTCGTCTATGCCTCAAAATGCCCACTTGGGGATGTAGCTCCAAAAAACCCAGTATATAGGCAAGACAACAACATCTCTTTCTAGGCGTTTAACGATGCATAAACAAACAGGGCTCCATTAAGGAACATATAATCTCTTCCCATAACCAAAACCATCGCCAGAGAAATCCTAGTAAACAACACAGAAATCATCGATAGATACAAGCGATAGCAGGCGGCTTGACGTTTGCGAGGCACTACACATCAAGAAGTCAACACCAGCAATCAACAGCCAATTATTGCACAACTATATTCTACCCACCTCAAGAACTCCGCTCCAATATAGAAGCATCAAGAACTATGGACCATAGGCTTTCTACAAACACTTCTATTCAATACCCATTGTTTCTGTTCTGTCTTGTGTTGATACTTTTAATACCCTATTAATATCCCCTAGTGTTCTGTCTTGTGTTAATGCCACATCATCCTTCCCACCTCACTCAAATGTAATGCCACATCACCCTTCCCACCTCACTCAAATGTAGATATAAAATCAGGGAAACGCAAGTTCTAATCAGTTGTGTATTTGTGAAGTCTTTGAAAATGTAATAAGTTTTACGAAACGCGCCCGTGTCCGCGTCAGACTAGAAATAAAAATGAAATTTTGGAGAAGTGATTTTTGATTTACCGCCAACAGTGAATGCGTAATGTACGAAAGATTGAGAAAATTCGTGTTAGAATTATTAATCTTACTTTTCGGTCATATTTAATAATATATGTCTACAGGAAAGACTGCTACCAAAATATACTAATATATATATATATATAATATATATATATATATATTATATATATATATATATATATATATATATATATATATATATTATCATAGACTGTGGGTTGGTTGGTGTTGTCGTCGTTGTTCTTCCTTTGCAGAAAACCCAACCAACAACTCGGTAGAGGTGTTTATACCTCCCTAGGAGATCACCGTTGGCGCTTCTGGCTCTTGGAGAGGGGCTCCACGTCACATGTTTAGGGGATGCGGCTCCAACACTCAGCCTCGTTGTCACGTGCACACACCCACTCGAGCCGCTGTGACTCCCCACTCTCTCCTTAGGTGATATGATCTCCTCAATCCCCTTTTGACTTATTAGTATTACCTTTTACCCTGTCCACAGCAGTGGTTCTTGTTTCTTTCTCTCTCTCTCTCTTCTTCTGTACTATTTCATGGGAAAGCCTCACTAGGACAAGGGCAAACACCAGCAAATTGGGATACATTTACTGGACAAAGCACATACACAATACATACCACTATAATAATAATGAATCCGATACTCTATAATATTACAATCTGGTTGCACTCCAACACAACCAGAAACTCTACCATCAGCTTATCAAGTGGTATCCTATCTCCTTGTTCACCACCTGATACTATCAACCTCCTCAAGTTGATCAAGTCTACATACACTGTTGCACCATCAGCAAGAGAATATATATATGTATCTATAAATGTGTACCAAGAAAATCAGCATTTGAATGCAATAACATATCAGTATAAATGTTCATTGATACACTGCAATGATCAATCGATCGCCCAATCAATCCTAGAACGCATACATCTGTAGGTAATCCCGCCTACGACTGTAACTCTAAACTTCAGTATAAAACACTCCTTGACGTAAGAATGCAAACAGTCACTCACCTCTCACTGCGTCTTGCACGCTAATGACAACCAACCACTATCAACTCCCTACAAGTAATCCACCAGAACTTCCCTTCCACCTCTGGAAGTTCACTACCCTAATATCTTTAGGTTCTTCCGGGCTTCACTACCAGGATCCTCTGCAGCTCCTCCAGGCTGCTATCATGAAGTTTTCTTGAGCAAACTAAGGTGCTTCACCCTTCTGCTAGGTTCCTCCACAGCTCTCTTGGCTGCTACACCATGAAGTTTCCTCGAGCAACTATGGTGCTTCACCACCTCTACAGAAGCATGTGACACTCCTCTTCACTGCTTCTCCTCCCAGCTCGAGGTCCTCTGCTTCACTACCTTGGAGTCTCATCAATTACCTCATCTAGGCTGGCTTCGAAGTTCTCAGCAACTTCTTCCCCAAGACAAACCTGCAACCCATCGACACTCCAATAAAAACGTTTCCCATTAAACACATTAAACAAAATAACCACACAATATGCTTGCCTCAAACCTCTATCTGTCCTCTACATACAGTGAGAGTGGACTCCCCCGTTTGGGCGGGTCCATTACTCCACCTCGCCTGGCGGCGGTCCTCACTCGCTGGGAGGGTCTTCCTCCGTCAGGAGCCAGGGCTCCCTCAGTCGTCTGTCAGAGCTCAGAGGGGACGGACGTCGCTCCGTGTTCCTCCCTCTCCACTCTCTTATTTCAGGCCTTCTGCCTTATTAAAACATGTCTGACTTAAAAATAAACATTGCTACTGTCGCTGGGCACACGACAACTACAAGCAATCACTATGACTGGCGTATATCGTGCTTACCACAGATTAACTGGTCGAGGGAGCTTCTCCCTCTGAGGGCGTCTGGTCCACGGCGCTTCCACGGCCCACAATAATGCCTCTGGGCGATTTAATAAACACTTCGTCGACCAGGACTTGAGACCACGACGTTCCCAGCTCGGTTCCACAGCTGGCACGTCTACACACTTCTCTTCTCTTCGAGATATATCACTAGGGTTCCCTTCTGGCGGGAGCTCAAACGTAGCGCGGCTTTCCCCTGCGATGTCTGGCACTCAGTGAGGTCAAGGTCCTCCGGAAACGAGCCTCACGCCTCCAGCAAAATGTCCACATCTCCTAGCCCAGTCATTTATCTATTTCCTTACTTACTGCCCATAATCTTAAATTGTTATACATCTCTAAGCAACTATTTTACATATGGGTTATCACCTCAATATTTGCTTAAACCTTCTAATCAGGTCAGGTTTGATGAATAACTCTCAAGGAGGGAGACTCGTTTCTCCTGTAGGCTGAGATCATAACACTCCCCTCCCCTTACTTTTGAGAGTTATTCCAGTGGCAAAGCTCGGGAAAATACATCCGCCACCACACTGTCTCGTTCTTCACCCGATATACTCCCTTAGGAGTGTACAATAAGTTCGTTGCTCCTTGCAACATCTGGCTCACAACTCTCCAGAAACATGATCTTCTCATAAACGATTTGACCTCTCTGACACCTCTTGGCCAGGCTGTCCTTCTTGGACGCCTGCACTCCATCGGTCCACTCCACTTATTGTTTCCACCCTCCATTTCCTCGTCTTCTTCTCTTCACGTCCAGAGTCAGACGTCTACTGTCTGTACCTCCTCTGTCGTCTTCACACTTCCATCTACTGCCATTATACTTTCGTCTCCTGTCATCATACTTCACTCTCTCGTCTTCACCGACGATCCTCCCTGTCGTCTCCTCATTTATCCGAGATCTCATCCTGTTTTGACTTCCATCGAGTCCTCGGCTTTCCTCTACTCATCCATGCTTGCATCATCATCCTCTTCTCACACCTCACACCTCTCACCTCTATACAACTCCCTTTCTTCTCCTTCAACTCTTCTTCGTTCCCTAAAAGTTTCTTCGAGCACTGTACTACACTCAACAGCACTGACCGTACATGTCGCTTTACCTCTCCTAGAGTGCTCGCAAGCATCTCTCCACACATACTGTCTCTTCTCCTTCCATTTTCTCGGCTATTACTTTTCTTCATTATTTCTCCTCCACGTTGTCTGTGAAACATGTCAACTCCTGACATCTCAAACAACTTAACTCCACTATCCCTATGCCTCTGTGCTCGTGGACAACTTGACGCTCTACTCCCATCCTCAGTCTGTCCACATCTTTCCTCATTCCTACTCAGCGCAGTTGCATTCACCTTCCGACTCTTAATTTCAGCAGTCTGGGCTCTACTCAGGTCAACTCTCTCCACGGTATTCTTCTTCGGCTGGGCCATCTTCACTTTTGACCTCACCGAGACTTTATTTTCCTGGGCTGGACCTTCATCAAACAGCCATGATATATCTACATCGATATCTTCCACCGGTTTAATCGACACTGTCTCATCTTCTCCAGCGTCTTCCTTGTCGGCCACCTCTGTCTTCATCACTACCGAGACAGGGTTTTCAATGGCTTGGCGGTCTCCTGACTCATCTTCTCGGATGTCAGTCAGGTTCACACTTTCAGGTGTCCCACTCGTGCCGTGGCCTTCTGGGCTCTCCTCTGGCACAGTCTCCGCTATGACTCTTGGCAACACCTTTGTCCCGCACAAGTCATTCCCCAGGATCACTTGGACTCCTGGAATAGGTATGTCGGGGCATACTCCCAACATCACCTCTGCCGACACATATTCCGACCTTATCTGGACAGTACAAACGGGCATGTCACTCTCAGACAACAACCCATATACTTTCATTTTACTCCTGCCAGCTAACCGTCGATCATTCCCAATCAGGCTTCTCGCAATCAAGCTCTGATTAGCTCCGGTATCTCTTAAGGGGGCATATCATTCTAAATCGTTATAAATTAAAAGTTGTTCAATTTGCTTATATTTTTTTTTTATGAAATGGTTATAGAAAGGGCTGCAACTGGTCCAAGTTTCACCATCACACCCTAAACAGAAAAGGAGAACAAAAATACACAACGTATTATGCCACGAATGTTCAACATTCTCAAATAATCTCAGGGAACACATGTGTCAACTAAAATGTCTACTATGTGCTGTAGAAGCACAAACTCTTGTAATAATTGTAATATGTATGTGCAATATACCATAATCAATAATCAAGCATGACCATAATCAATATGGTAGAGAAAGAGAGTGGAGTCAGTTTCGCTTGCATTCCTGCATTCACAATGACCGCCTGGTGGGAAAAGGAGCCCAATCGCATGCACAACAGTGCGGAACAGGAAGCGTTGCAAAAGAAGAAAGAACAACAGAAAGCAGGAACAACAGAAGCGAGAACAGGAGAGGCGAGAGCAGCAGAAGCGTGAACAACAGAAACGACTACAACAGAAACGACTACAACAGAAACGACTACAACAGAAACGACTACAACAGAAACTGATGCAACAGGAGACAGGACAACAGGATAGCATGACCATAATCAATATGGTAGAGAAAGAGAGTGGAGTCAGTTTCGCTTGCATTCCTGCATTCACAATGACCGCCTGATGGGAAAAGGAGCCCAATCGCATGCACAACAGTGCGGAACAGGAAGCGTTGCAAAAGAAGAAAGAACAACAGGAGCAGGAACAACAGGAGCAGGAACAACAGAAGCGAGAACAGGAGAGGCGAGAGCAGCAGGAAGCGTGAACAACAGAAGCGACTGCAACGGAAGCGACTGCAACAGAAACTGATCCAACAGGAGACAGGACAACAGGATAGCATGACCATAATCAATATGGTAGAGAAAGAGAGTGGAGTCAGTTTCGCTTGCATTCCTGCATTCCCAGTGACCGCCTGGTGGGAAAAGGAGCCCAATCGCATGCACAACAGTGCGGAACAGGAAGCGTTGCAAAAGAAGAAAGAGCAACAGAAGCGAGAAGAGCAGAGGCGAGAACAGCAGGAGCGTGAGCGACAGAAGCGTGAACAACAGAAGCGTGAACAACAGAAGCGTGAACAACAGAAGCGTGAACAACAGAAGCGTGAACAGCAGTGACCGCCTGGTGGGAAAAGGAGCCCAATCGCTCCCGTCCAATCCAAGAACGTGAACGACCACAGCGGAAGCTGAACGCCACAAAATCCAACAAAAATGTGGATCACACTGATGGGCTGTGAAGGTATTTCTGACACAGTACTTTAGTGATAGAGTGGTGGCGCTGCCGCTCTGGGTGGGTGTGGTGGCGCTGCCTCTCTGGGGGGGAGAGGTGGCGCTGCCGCTCTGGGTGGGAGTGGTGGCGCTGCCGCTCTGGGTGGGTGTGGTGGCGCTGCCTCTCTGGGGGGGAGAGGTGGCGCTGCCGCTCTGGGTGGGAGTGGTGGCGCTGCCGCTCTGGGTGGGAGTGGTGGCGCTACCCGCTCTGGGTGGGAGTGGTGGCGCTGCCGCTCTGGGTGGGTGTGGTGGCGCTGCCTCTCTGGGGGGGAGAGGTGGCGCTGCCGCTCTGGGTGGGGAGTGGTGGCGCTGCCGCTCTGGGTGGGAGTGGTGGCGCTGCCGCTCTGGGTGGGAGTGGTGGCACTGCCTCTCTAGGGGGGAGAGGTGGTGCTGCCGCTCTGGGTGGGAGTGGTGGCACTGCCTCTCTGGGGGGGAGAGGTGGCGCTGCCGCTCTGGGTAGGAGTGGTGGCGCTGCCGCTCTGGGTGGGTGTGGTGGCGCTGCCTCTCTGGGGGGAAGAGGTGGCGCTGCCGCTCTGGGTGGGAGTGGTGGCGCTGCCGCTCTGGGTGGGTGTGGTGGCGCTGCCTCTCTGGGGGGAGAGGTGGCGCTGCCGCTCTGGGTGGGAGTGGTGGCGCTGCCGCTCTGGTGGGTGTGGTGGCGCTGCCTCTCTGGGGGGAGAGGTGGCGCTGCCGCTCTGGGTGGGAGTGGTGGCGCTGCCGCTCTGGGTGGGTGTGGTGGCGCTGCCTCTCTGGGGGGGAGAGGTGGCGCTGCCGCTCTGGGTGGGAGTGGTGGCGCTGCCGCTCTGGGTGGGTGTGGTGGCGCTGCCTCTCTGGGGGGGAGAGGTGGCGCTGCCGCTCTGGGTGGGAGTGGTGGCGCTGCCGCTCTGGGTGGGTGTGGTGGCGCTGCCTCTCTGGGGGGGAGAGGTGGCGCTGCCTCTCTGGGTGGGAGTGGTGGCGCTGCCGCTCTGGGTGGGAGTGGTGGCACTGCCGCTCTGGGGGGAGTGGTGGCGCTGCCGCTCTGGGTGGGAGTGGTGGCGCTGCCACTCTGGGTGGGTGTGGTGGTGCTGCCTCTCTGGGGGGGAGAGGGTGGCGCTGCCGCTCTGGGTGGGAGTGGTGGCGCTGCCGCTCTGGGTGGGAGTGGTGGCGCTGCCGCTCTGGGTGGGAGTGGTGGCACTGCCTCTCTAGGGGGGAGAGGTGGCGCTGCCGCTATGGGTGGGAGTGGTGGCACTGCCTCTCTGGGGGGGAGAGGTGGCGCTGCCGCTCTGGGTAGGAGTGGTGGCGCTGCCTCTCTGGGGGAAAAGATGGCGCTGCCGCTCTGGGTGGGAGTGGTGGCGCTGCTGCTTTGGGGGGGAATGGTGGCGCTGCCGCTCTGGGTGGGAGTGGTGGCGCTGCCGCTCTGGGTGGGAGTGGTGGCACTGCCTCTCTGGGGGGGAGAGGTGGCGCTGCCGCTCTGGGTGGGAGGGGTGGCGCTGCCTCTCTGGGGGGAGAGGTGGCGCTGCCTCTCTGGGGGGGGGGAGTGGTGGCGCTGCCACTCTGGGGGGGAGTGGTGGCGCTGCCACTCTGGGGGAGTGGGGGTGCCACCACTCCCCCCAGAGTGACGGCGCACCACTACCCCCCCCCCCAAGTGGCGGCACAGTTATGGAGTGACCACGCCGTCACTCCCCCCAGAGTGACAGCACCGCCACTCCTTCCCCCCCCCCAGAGTGGCAGCGCCGCCACACCCCCCAGAGTGGCGGCGCCGCCACTCTCCCCAGAGTGGCGGCGCCGAAACTCCCCCCAGAGTGGCGGCGCCGAAACTCCCCCCAGAGTGGCGGCGCCGAAACTCCCCCCAGAGTGGCGGCGCCGAAACTCCCCCAGAGTGGTGGACCCCCCCCCCCCCGTTTCCGACCATGTGAATGGTGGACCCCCCCCGTTTCCGACCATGTGAATGGTGGACCCCCCCCCCGTTTCCGACCATGTGAATGGTGGACCCTCCCCCCCGTTTCCGACCATGTGAATGGTGGACCTCCCCCCCGTTTCCGACCATGTGAATGGTGGACCCTCCCCCCCCCCCCGTTTCCAACCATGTGAGTGGTGGACACCCCCCCCCCGTTTCCAACCATGTGAATGGTGGACCCTCCCCCCCACGTTTCAAACCATGTGAATGGTGGACCCCCCCCCGTGTCCGACCATGTGAATGGTGGACCCTCTCCCCCCCGTTTCCGACCATGTGAATGGTGGACCCCACCCAGTTTCCGACCATGTGAATGGTGGACCCCCTCCTGTTTCCGACCATGTGTGAATGGTGGACCCCCCCGTTTCCGACCATGTGAATGGTGGACCCTCTCCCCCCCCGTTTCCGACCATGTGAATGGTGGACCCCCCCGTTTCCGACCATGTGAATGTTGGACCCCCCCGTTTCCGACCATGTGAATGTTGGACCCCCCCCCCCCCGTTTCCGACCATGTGAATGGTGGACCCCCCCACCCCGTTTCCGACCATGTGAATGGTGGACCCCCCCTCCGTTTTCGACCATGTGAATGGTGGACACCCCCCCCCCCGTTTCCGACCATGTGAATGGTGGACCCCCCCCGTTTCCGACCATGTGAATGGTGGACCCCCCCCCCCTGTTTTCGACCATGTGAATGGTGGACCCCCCCCCCCCCGTTTCCGACCATGTGAATGGTGGACTCCCCCCGTTTCCGACCATGTGAATGGTGGACCCCCCCGTTTCCAACCATGTGAATGGTGGACATCCCCCCCCCGTTTCCGACCATGTGAATGGTGGACCCTCTCCCCCCCGTTTCCGATTATGTGAATGGTGGACCCCCCCACCGTTTCTGACCATGTGAATGGTGGACCCCCCCCCGTTTCCGACCATGTGAATGGTGGACCCCCCCCCCCGTTTCCGACTATGTGAATGGTGGACCCCCCCCCGTTTCCGACCATGTGAATGGTGGACCCCCCCCCGTTTCCGACCATGTGAATGGTGGACCCCCCCCCCCCATTTCCGACCATGTGAATGGTGGACCCCCCCCCGTTTCCGACCATGTGAATGGTGGACCCCCCCCCGTTTCCGACCATGTGAATGGTGGACCCCCCCTGTTTCCGACCATGTGTGAATGGTGGACCCCCCCGTTTCCGACCATGTGAATGGTGGACCCTCTCCCCCCCCGTTTCCGACCATGTGAATGGTGGACCCCCCCGTTTCCGACCATGTGAATGTTGGACCCCCCCCCGTTTCCGACCATGTGAATGGTGGACCCCCCCACCCCGTTTCCGACCATGTGAATGGTGGACCCCCCCTCCGTTTCCGACCATGTGAATGGTGGACACCCCCCCCCCCGTTTCCGACCATGTGAATGGTGGACCCCCCCCGTTTCCGACCATGTGAAAGGTGGACCCCCCCCCTGTTTTCGACCATGTGAATGGTGGACCCCCCCCCCGTTTCCGACCATGTGAATGGTGGACTCCCCCCGTTTCCGACCATGTGAATGGTGGACCCCCCCGTTTCCAACCATGTGAATGGTGGACATCCCCCCCCCGTTTCCGACCATGTGAATGGTGGACCCTCTCCCCCCCGTTTCCGATTATGTGAATGGTGGACCCCCCCACCGTTTCTGACCATGTGAATGGTGGACCCCCCCCCGTTTCCGACCATGTGAATGGTGGACCCCCCCCCGTTTCCGACTATGTGAATGGTGGACCCCCCCCCGTTTCCGACCATGTGAATGGTGGACCCCCCCCCGTTTCCGACCATGTGAATGGTGGACCCCCCCCCCATTTCCGACCATGTGAATGGTGGACCCCCCCCCCGTTTCCGACCATGTGAATGGTGGACCCCCCCCCCGTTTCCGACCATGTGAATGGTGGACCCCCCCCTGTTTCCGACCATGTGTGAATGGTGGACCCCCCCGTTTCCGACCATGTGAATGGTGGACCCTCTCCCCCCCCGTTTCCGACCATGTGAATGGTGGACCCCCCCGTTTCCGACCATGTGAATGTTGGACCCCCCCCCGTTTCCGACCATGTGAATGGTGGACCCCCCCACCCCGTTTCCGACCATGTGAATGGTGGACCCCCCCTCCGTTTCCGACCATGTGAATGGTGGACACCCCCCCCCCCGTTTCCGACCATGTGAATGGTGGACCCCCCCCGTTTCCGACCATGTGAAAGGTGGACCCCCCCCCTGTTTTCGACCATGTGAATGGTGGACCCCCCCCCCGTTTCCGACCATGTGAATGGTGGACTCCCCCCGTTTCCGACCATGTGAATGGTGGACCCCCCCGTTTCCAACCATGTGAATGGTGGACATCCCCCCCCGTTTCCGACCATGTGAATGGTGGACCCTCTCCCCCCCGTTTCCGATTATGTGAATGGTGGACCCCCCCACCGTTTCTGACCATGTGAATGGTGGACCCCCCCCCCGTTTCCGACCATGTGAATGGTGGACCCCCCCCCGTTTCCGACTATGTGAATGGTGGACCCCCCCCCGTTTCCGACCATGTGAATGGTGGACCCCCCCCCGTTTCCGACCATGTGAATGGTGGACCCCCCCCCATTTCCGACCATGTGAATGGTGGACCCCCCCCCGTTTCCGACCATGTGAATGGTGGACCCCCCCCCGTTTCCGACCATGTGAATGGTGGACCCCCCCCTGTTTCCGACCATGTGAATGGTGGACCCTCTCCCCCCCCGTTTCCGACCATGTGAATGGTGGACCCCCCCCGTTTCCGACCATGTGAATGGTGGACCCCCCCCCCGTTTCCGACCATGTGAATGGAGGACCCCCCCCGTTTCCGACCATGTGAATAGTGGACCCCCCCCCCCCCGTTTCCGACCATGTGAATGGTGGACCACCCCCCCCCGTTTCCGACCATGTGAATGGTGGACCCCCCCCGTTTCCGACCATGTGAATGGTGGAGCCCCCCCCCCGTTTCCGACCATGTGAATGGTGGACCCTCTCCCCCCCCGTTTCCGACCATGTGAATGGTGGACCTCCCCCCCCTGTTTCCGACCATGTGAATGGTGGACCCCCCCCCCCCCCGTTTCCGACAATGTGAATGGTGGACCCCCCCCCCCCGTTTCCGACCATGTGAATGGTGGACCCCCCCCCCCCCCGTTTCCGACCATGTGAATGGTGGACCCTCTCCCCCCCGTTTCCGACCATGTGAATGGTGGACCTCCCCCCCCCCGTTTCAGACCATGTGAATGGTGGACCCTCTCCCCCCCCCCGTTTCCGACCATGTGAATGGTGGACCCCCCCCCGTTTCCGACCATGTGAATGGTGGAGCCCCCCCCCCCCCGTTTCCGACCATGTGAATGGTGGACCCTCTCCCCCCCGTTTCCGACCATGTGAATGGTGGACCTCCCCCCCCCCCCCCCCGTTTCAGACCATATGAATGGTGGACCCTCTCCCCCCCCCGTTTCCGACCATGTGAATGGTGGACCCCCCCCCCCCCGTTTCCGACCATGTGAATGGTGGACCCCCCCATTCATTATTGTTAATTATTGTGTTAGTGTTAATAAGTGTTAATAAGTGTTAATTATTGTAAAAAAAAATGTAAATTAACTGACTGTAAACAAACGCGACCCTACCACTCACATGGTGGAACCTTTCCCCCCCGTTTCCGACCATGTGAATGGTGGAACCCCCCCCCCGTTTCCGACCATGTGAATGGTGGACCCCCCCCCGTTTCCGACCATGTGAATGGTGGACCCCCCCCCCCGTTTCCGACCATGTGAATGGTGGACCCCCCCCGTTTCCGACCATGTGAATGGTGGACCCTCCCCCCCCCCCCGTTTCCGACCGTGTGAGTGGTGGACCCCCCCCCCGTTTCCAACCATGTGAATGGTGGACCCCCCCCGTTTCCGACCATGCGAATGGTGGACCCCCCCCGTTTCCGACCATGTGAATGGTGGACCCCCCCCCGTTTCCGACCATGTGAATGGTGGACCCCCCCCGTTTCCGACCATGTGAATGGTGGACCCCCCCCGTTTCCGACCATGTGAATGGTGGACCCCCCCCCGTTTCCGACCATGTGAATGGTGGACCCTCTCCCCCCCCGTTTCCGACCATGTGAATGGTGGAACCCCTCCCCCCGTTTCCGACCATGTGAATGGTGGACCCCCCCCCCCGTTTCCGACCATGTGAATGGTGGACCCCCTCCCCCCGTTTCCGACCATATGAATGGTGAACCCCCTCCCCCCGTTTCCGACCATGTGAATGGTGGAACCCCTCCCCCCGTTTCCGACCATGTGAATGGTGGACCCCCCCCCCCCGTTTCCGACCATGTGAATGGTGGACCCCCCCCCCGTTTCCGACCGTGTGAGTGGTGGACCCCCCCCCCCCCCCGTTTCCAACCATGTGAATGGTGGACCCCCTCCCCCCGTTTCCGACCATGTGAATGGTGGACCCCCCCCCCCCCCGTTTCCGACCATGTGAATGGTGGACCCCCCCCCCCCCCCCCGTTTCCGACCATGTGAATGGTAGGGTCGCGTTTGTTTACAGTCTGTTAATTTACATTTTTTTTTTTTACAATAACTTTTTGTCTAAGGTGGTGAAGGGCAGGGAAGGTGGTGAAGGGCAGGGAAGGTGGTGAAGGGCAGGGAAGGTGGTGAAGGGCAGGGAAGGTGGTGAAGGGCAGGGAAGGTGGTGAAGGGCAGGGAAGGTGGTGAAGGGTAGGGAAGGTGGTGAAGGGCAGGGAAGGTGGTGAAGGGCAGGGTAGGTGGTGAAGGGCAGGGAAGGTGGTGAAGGGTAGGGAAGGTGGTGAAGGGCAGGGAAGGTGGTGAAGGGCAGGGAAGGTGGTGAAGGGCAGGGAAGGTGGGGAAGGGCAGGGAAGGTGGTGAAGGGCAGGGAAGGTGGTGAAGGGCAGGGAAGGTGGTGAAGGGCAGGGAAGGTGGTGAAGGGCAGGGAAGGTGGTGAAGGGCAGGGAAGGTGGTGAAGGGCAGGGAAGGTGGTGAAGGGCAGGGAAGGTGGTGAAGGGCAGGGAAGGTGGTGAAGGGCAGGGAAGGTGGTGAAGGGCAGGGAAGGTGGTGAAGGGCAGGGAAGGTGGTGAAGGGCAGGGAAGGTGGTGAAGGGCAGGGAAGGTGGTGAAGGGCAGGGAAGGTGGTGAAGGGCAGGGAAGGTGGTGAAGGGCAGGGAAGGTGGTGAAGGGCAGGGTAGGTGGTGAAGGGTAGGGAAGGTGGTGAAGGGCAGGGAAGGTGGTGAAGGGCAGGGTAGGTGGTGAAGGGCAGGGAAGGTGGTGAAGGGCAGGGAAGGTGGTGAAGGGCAGGGAAGGTGGTGAAGGGCAGGGAAGGTGGTGAAGGGCAGGGTAGGTGGTGAAGGGCAAGGAAGGTGGTGAAGGGTAGGGAAGGTGGTGAAGGGCAGGGAAGGTGGTGAAGGGCAGGGAAGGTGGTGAAGGGTAGGGTAGGTGGTGAAGGGCAAGGAAGGTGGTGAAGGGTAGGGAAGGTGGTGAAGGGTAGGGTAGGTGGTGAAGGGTACTCTGGCTGGTTAGGATAGGGGCACTTTAGTACGACAATTTCATGACGTTCGAGAACGGGGAGGATAGTGAGTGTGGATTCAACTACATTTTCCACTGATGTACCCATGATGAAAAAAAAAATCAGTTGAGAGGCGGGACCAAAGAGCCAGAGCTCAACCCCCGCAAGCACAACTAGATGAGTACTGGAGAAAGACTGACCGACACCCAGGTTTTAAATTTATTTAATTATTTTTTGCAGGAATATTCGTGCGCGGGCCCTAAGCCTCTGGCTGGCCTATTAACCAACGACCCGCAGCTGACCTGAAGACTTTAATTGGTACCTCAAGACACCTCAAAAGGTGTAGTTAAGTGTTTAACTACACTGGTACTTAAATAGCACCCTTTCTTTCCCTTCTTCCCTTTTGAGAAAGTTGTTCCGAGGAAGGAATTAAGATTTCTGTGGCTTTTTTTCCGATTGGTCATTGACCTTCCCTGAAAAGTCATAGCGTAACGACCCCTGTTGTTATCTTGTTACAATAGGGGTGTTACAATAGTTAATACAATGTGTTAATACAATAGGGGTATACAATAGTTATCTTGTTACAATAATAGGTATTACAGGTTGTTTGAACGTTGTAGTAACGTCGTAGTTTCGTCCGGTGTTTGGTGGGTTTTAGGTGATTTGTAATATGCTCGTTATATCATATTCTCAAACGACGAGGGAGTGTATTGTTTGCACCCATTTGTTTGTGGAAATTCAGACACTGAAGTCTGAATTTCAGTCCTTGCCAACGTAAGAAAATCAAGTCTTATTAAGTTTTGCGTTTGAGTTCAAGTTTATTCATTATTTTGTAAGATTCCCCATTGAATCTAACAATCAGTGATGAATCAATTGATTCATCACTGGCAAAGTACAGTGATGATTTAGAGTTTAAAAGAGTCGATGCTCCAGTACACCAAGAGTACTTGGAAGACGGGACACCACAAGCGTAGCTCTCATCCTGTAACTACACTTAGGTAATTACACCTAGGTAATTAGACTATATGGTTGTTAGCACTACACTAGGTGCCGAGGCTGAGCAGGTGTTGAGAAGAGTGGCCACTTGTACATCTACACCCAACTACACTACCCTTGGGGGTCCAAGGGCGAGTTGGGGGCCCTCTGGGTACATACTGAGGGCCCCTTGGTTGCGTTTAAGGGGAACTTGACAAATAAAAAGTGAAAAATCAAGCAAGTTTTCAAGCAAATCAAGCAAAAATCAACCCCTAATCCATGCCATACCAGCATAATCTTTCAATTAACACACACACCCTAGTTTGATATTGTTTAAGAATCGCTACCCGGAACAAAAAGTTCCAAGTAGCACGGGCTATGGTGAGCCCGTAGTGGACTAACCCTAGTTTGAACTAACTAGGCTGATCTAACTGAAATATGTTGCTGTTTTAATTATTTTCTTATTCTTCTTTTACCTGTTAGTGAGAATGCTAATGATCTGACGCCTCGCAAGTATTGTAGAGAAGTTGGAAGATGACAAATTCCGTGTTTTATCGACAGATCTTTCTAATTTCTATCAGAAAAGGTTGTACAAACCTTTACAAACAAAGATTGTACAATACAAGATTGTACAATACAAGATTTTGATGCATTTTATTCTCAGAGTATTGCATACAAATATGGCCATCGTATTTAAAATAATATTAACAAAATGAAACGAGTTCAGCGCCGAGTAACGATGATGAATTCAGAATGATTAAGAATGATGAAATTCATTCCAAGATGAAAACAGCAAAAATTTATACAGTCAAACGCAAACGAGGCGATTTAAAACGTGTTTGAAATCATCAAAACAAGAAAATACCAAATCTGATGATATTTTTAATTTTTACATAATAACATTCATCAATGGTTTTAAAAATAACTTGAAAAAGAATTTCAAGGAGGCTGAATATTTTTATTTAAATCAAATGGAAAATATAAGGAACATCTAATCAGGCAATTAGAGAATATAGGTGGAAAATTAGAGAATTATTCTCTAATTAGAGAATTATTCTCTAATTAGAATTATTCTCAAGCTCTGACAATCAGGAGTTGAGGTCTAGTCTGACAATCAGGAGTTGAGGTCTCCTCTGACAATCAGGAGTTGAGGTCTACTCTGACAATCAGGACTTGAGGTCTAGTCTGACAATCAGGAGTTCAGGTCTCCTCTGACAATCAGGAGTTGAGGTCTCCTCTGACAATCAGGAGTTGAGGTCTCCACTGACAATCAGGAGTTGAGGTCTACTCTGACAATCAGGAGTTGAGGTCTCCTCTGACAATCAGGAGTTGAGGTCTCCACTGACAATCAGGAGTTGAAGTCTACTCTGACAATCAGGAGTTGAGGTCTACTCTGACAATCAGGAGTTGAGGTCTAGTCTGACAATCAGGAGTTGAGGTCTCCTCTGACAATCAGGAGTTGAGGTCTAGTCTGACAATCAGGAGTTGAGGTCTACTCTGACAATCAGGACTTGAGGTCTAGTCTGACAATCAGGAGTTGAGGTCTCCTCTGACAATCAGGAGTTGAGGTCTACTCTGACAATCAGGAGTTGAGGTCTCCTCTGACAATCAGGACTTGAGGTCTAGTCTGACAATCAGGAGTTGAGGTCTCCTCTGACAATCAGGAGTTGAGGTCTCCTCTGACAATCAGGACTTGAGGTCTACTCTGACAATCAGGAGTTGAGGTCTACTCTGACAATCAGGACTTGAGGTCTAGTCTGACAATCAGGAGTTGAGGTCTCCTCTGACAATCAGGAGTTGAGGTCTACTCTGACAATCAGGACTCGAGGTCTAGTCTGACAATCAGGAGTTGAGGTCTCCCCTGACAATCAGGAGTTGAGATCTACCCTGACAATCAGGAGTTGAGGTCTACTCTGACAATCAGGAGTTGAGGTCTCCTCTGACAATCAGGAGTTGAGGTCTCCTCTGACAATCAGGAGTTGAGGTCTCCACTGACAATCAGGAGTTGAAGTCTACTCTGACAATCAGGAGTTGAGGTCTACTCTGACAATCAGGAGTTGAGGTCTCCTCTGACAATCAGGAGTTGAGGTCTCCTCTGACAATCAGGAGTTGAGGTCTCCTCTGACAATCAGGAGTTGAGGTCTCCACTGACAATCAGGAGTTGAGGTCTACTCTGACAATCAGGAGTTGAGGTCTACTCTGACAATCAGGACTTGAGGTCTACTCTGACAATCAGGAGTTGAGGTCTACTCTGACAATCAGGAGTTGGGGTCTCCTCTGACAATCAGGAGTTGGGGTCTACTCTGACAATCAGGAGTTGAGGTCTCCTCTGACAATCAGGAGTTGAGGTCTCCACTGACAATCAGGAGTTGAGGTCTACTCTGACAATCAGGAGTTGAGGTCTACTCTGACAATCAGGACTTGAGGTCTACTCTGACAATCAGGAGTTGAGGTCTCCTCTGACAATCAGGAGTTGAGGTCTCCACTGACAATCAGGAGTTGAGGTCTACTCTGACAATCAGGAGTTGAGGTCTCCTCTGACAATCAGGAGTTGAGGTCTCCACTGACAATCAGGAGTTGAGGTCTACTCTGACAATCAGGACTTGAGGTCTACTCTGACAATCAGGAGTTGAGGTCTCCTCTGACAATCAGGAGTTGGGGTCTACTCTGACAATCAGGAGTTGAGGTCTCCACTGACAATCAGGAGTTGAGGTCTCCTCTGACAATCAGGAGTTGAGGTCTCCTCTGACAATCAGGAGTTGAGGTCTACTCTGACAATCAGGAGTTGAGGTCTCCTCTGACAATCAGGCGTTGGGGTCTACTCTGCCCATCAGACACGTCAACCAGCTTGGGTTATCAACTCTGCCTCACAGAACACAACTCTTAACAACTCTGTATATTCATAACATGTATAAATATCCCCCCAAGTGTATACATATTCACAATATACATTATCATGCACCAGACCTCTTCATATGAGGCTACCAAACTGACAGATCACAGAGATTAAGTGGGACGGGGCCGAGGAATAGTGCCCAACCACTTGTGCACTAACCCATGTTACTACACTGTGTACGTACACCCCTAGACACTGTACGTACAACCCTATACACTGTACGTACACTCCTATACACTTACGTATCATATATACCATGTACGTACCTTAAATCTGCTCCAGTATTCACGTAACTCATCTCTTAAGAGGTCAGGTTATTCATCTTGGATTGTTTATGCCAAAGTTAAACAGGACCCCATGAATAGTTGAGTGTAAACAGGACCCATGAATGGTTGAGTGTAAACAGGACCCCATGAATGGTTGAGTGTAAACAGGACCCATGAATGGTTGAGTGTAAACAGGACCCCATGAATGGTTGAGTGTAAACAGGACCCATGAATGGTTGAGTGTAAACAGGACCCCATGAATAGTTGAGTGTTAACAGGACCCATGAATGGTTGAGTGTAAACAGGACCACATGAATGGTTGAGTGTAAACAGGACCCATGAATGGTTGTGTAAACAGGACCCATGAATGGTTGAGTGTAAACAGGACCCCATGAATTGTTGAGTGTAAACAGGACCACATGAATGGTTGAGTGTAAACAGGACCCCATGAATGGTTGAGTGTAAACAGGACCCATGAATGGTTGAGTGTAAACAGGACCCATGAATGGTTGAGTGAAAACAGGACCCATGAATAGTTGAGTGTAAACAGGACCCCATGAATGGTTGAGTGTAAACAGGACCCATGAATGGTTGAGTGTAAACAGGGCCCATGAATGGTTGAGTGTAAACAGGACCCCATGAATGGTTGAGTGTAAACAGGACCCCATGAATGGTTGAGTATAAACAGGACCCCATGAATGGTTGAGTGTAAACAGGACCCCATGAATGGTTGTGTGTAAACAGGACCCCATGAATGGTTGAGTGTAAACAGGACCCAAAAATGGTTGAGTGTAAACAGGACCCCATGAATGGTTGAGTGTAAACAGGACCCCATGAATGGTTGAGTGTAAACAGGACCCCATGATTGGTTGAGTGTAAACAGGACCCCATGAATGGTTGAGTGTAAACAGGACCCCATGAATGGTTAAGTGTAAACAGGACCCCCATGAATGGTTGAGTGTAAACAGGACCCATTAATGGTTGAGTATTAACAGGACCCATGAATGGTTGAGTGTAAACAGGACCCCATGAATGGTAAAGTGTAATCAGGGCCCATGAATGGTTGAGTGTAAACAGGACCCATGAATGGTTGAGTGTAAACAGGACCCCATGAATGGTTGAGTGTAAACAGAACCCAATATTGGTTGAGTATTAACAGGACCCCATGAATGGTTGTGTAAACAGGACCCCATGAATGGTTGAGTGTAAACAGGACCCCATTAATGGTTGTGTGTAAACAGGACCCATGAATGGTTGAGTGTAAACAGGACCCATGAATGGTTGAGTGTAAACAGGACCCCATGAATGGTTGAGTGTAAACAGGACCCCATGAATGGTTGTGTAAACAGGACCCCATGAATGGTTGAGTGTAAACAGGACCTAATAATGGTTGAGTATAAACAGGACCCATGAATGGTTGAGTGTAAACAGGACCCATGAATGGTTGAGTATTAACAGGACCCATGAATGGTTGAGTATAAACAGGACCCCATGAATGGTTGAGTGTAAACAGGATCCCATGAATGGTTGTGTAAACAGGACCCCATGAATGGTTGAGTATAAACAAGACCTAATAATGGTTGAGTATAAACAGGACCCATGAATGGTTGAGAATAAACAGGACCCCATGAATAGTTGAGTGTAAACAGGACCCCATGAATGGTTGAGTGTAAACAGGACCCCATGAATGGTTGAGTATAAACAGGACCCCATGAATGGTTGAGTATTAACAGGACCCCATTAATGGTTGAGTGTAAACAGGCCCCATGAATGGTTGAGTATTAACAGGACCCCATGAATGGTTGAGTGTAAACAGGACAAAAATTTAGAGATGGGACGGGGGGAAAGGAATGGTGCCCAACCACTTGTGGACGGTCGGGGATTGAACGCCGACCTGCATGAGGCGAGACCGTCGCTCTACCGTCCATCCCAAGTGGTTGGGGTTGAGGAGGAAGACAGAAGACCATACACTATGGCCACACTGGCCCACACACTATGGCCACTCTGGCCCACACACTATGGCCACTCTGGCCCACACACTATGGCCACTCTGGCCCACACACTATGGCCACACTGGCCCACACACTATGGCCACACTGGCCCACACACTATGGCCACTCTGGCCCACACACTATGGCCACTCTGGCCCACACACTATGGCCACTCTGGCCCACACACTATGGCCACTCTGGCCCACACACTATGGCCACTCTGGCCCACACACTATGGCCACTCTGGCCCACACACTATGGCCACTCTGGCCCACACACTATGGCCACTCTGGCCCACACACTATGGCCACACTGGCCCACACACTATGGCCACTCTGGCCCACACACTATGGCCACTCTGGCCCACACACTATGGCCACTCTGGCCCACACACTATGGCCACTCTGGCCCACACACTATGGCCACTCTGGCCCACACACTATGGCCACTCTGGCCCACACACTATGGCCACTCTGGCCCACACACTATGGCCACTCTGGCCCACACACTATGGCCACTCTGGCCCACACACTATGGCCACTCTGGCCCACACACTATGGCCACTCTGGCCCACACACTATGGCCACTCTGGCCCACACACTATGGCCACTCTGGCCCACACACTATGGCCACTCTGGCCCACACACTATGGCCACTCTGGCCCACACACTATGGCCCACACACTATGGCCACTCTGGCCCACACACTATGGCCACTCTGGCCCACACACTATGGCCACTCTGGCCCACACACTATGGCCACTCTGGCCCACACACTATGGCCACTCTGGCCCACACACTATGGCCACTCACACTGGCCCACAAACACTATGGCCATTCACACTGGCCCACACACTATGGTCACTCTGGCCCACACACTATCGCCACTCTGGCCCACACACTATGGCCATTCACTCTGGCCCACACACTATGGCCACTCACACTGGCCCACACACTATGGCCACTCTTGCCCACACACTATGGCCATTCACACTGGCCCACACACTATGGCCACTCACACTGGCCCACACACTATGGCCACTCTTGCCCACACACTATGGCCATTCACACTGGCCCACACAATATGGCTATTTATGCCATTTGGCCTTATGATCTTAAGGCCAAAGGAAAAATGCCATTTGCAAACCTGAAACCAATATTTGGGGTTTGGTATTTTCTCCAAAACTGTTGTTTTGGAGAAAACAACAGTTGTGGAGAGTTATCTAAGTTAACAGATAAAAAACGTTACATACCTTTAATGTGGTGAACATGTGTTCCTTGCTGAGTCTGAAACACCTACCTGAAATAGCATGAAAATTAATTAGTCATTTGTCGACATATTCAAATTCAAAAATTCAAATTCAAATGTTGATTCAGGTAAAATACATACATACATGAGGTGATACATATATTGATGAATTTATAGATAGAGCTAATACATACAATGCCTAAAGCCACTATTATGCAAAGCGTTTCGGGCTGGAAATAATAATAATATATATATATATATATATATATATATATATATATATATATATATATATATATATATATATTATATTATATATGTTATATATGTAAGCAGTGCAGATGTGACAGTTGAGAATCAAGGTGTTTCATACCTTACTTGTAGAGGATGAGACAGGTTCGATACCCTTCCAAAGACCTGGCCGTCAACGTCAACGTCAACGGCCGTCAAGACTGCTAATAAGGGGCCTAGCTACAGTACCCCTTTGTCCTACAAAGGTCACCACTGAACAGGAGTTGAACCCCGAAGCTGTGACTGAACCTTCCATAGGTTGATACCTTTCTTGCTCCTCTACCTTATTGTGCAAGCTACCGTCTCGGACCCAAGGTTGCATATCATCTTGCACACCTGTGGAAAGGTTGAGAGGGGTATGTGAACCCTTGTATCCTCTCAAGAGTCCACCATACTAAGGGTCCGACTCGTGTCCCTTTGTTCTCAGGTGAATGGGGGGAAAAGGGGCCTGACAGCTTGGACAGTGGAGGGTGGATGATACCCCTTATAGTTCGTGATAGTTGCTTCAGTATCCACCTACTCCTTTTCAACTGATTTCATTGTTTCAAGAGCTGAATCTCCGGTTCTCAGTGACAGCATCAGAGAACCAGACAGCCGCTGGGAAGCGGGTGCAGAGAACACACTGTTTCTCTCACTCACTGAAAGCAAAAGCTACCTCACTGACAGCTAGATACACCTCGACCCCTTTTTATTTTGAGAAACTAAAAAAAGCTCTGCGTGGTAAATGTAATAATAACATTGAGGCCTCTCCCCGCCCCCCCCCCTTACAACTTAAGTCTCTCCCCGCCCCCCCTTTACAATTTAAGTCTCTCCCCGCCCCCCCTTTACAACTTAAAACTTGAATTCACGTAAGTGCTGCAACTTACAGCCATTCTGTAACTAGTATTATGTACTCTGGACCGCCTAATAGGTACTTGGAGTGAAACAAAATGACTCCTGAAGCCTGAAAAGTGTCATACGAGACTTCAGTCATAACAGATGGTTACAGTCTCTGTAACCATCATAACAGGATGGTTACAGTGATGAAGATAGGGGTAGTTAAGATGGGGGTAGTTAAGATGGGTAGTTAAGATGGGTAGTTAAGATGGGTAGTTAAGATGGGTAGTTAAGATGGGTAGTTAAGATGGGGGTAGTTAAGATGGGTAGTTAAGACGTGGAGTCTGTCGCCTGAGTAGCTCCAGATTTCAACCACCCTTCAGTTATTATGTGACAATACTGCATTCCGTCCTCCTAATAGAACGTCGCATTTTGACGTATAGTCTACCTAAAGCCAAAAAAAATCGTCGTACTAGAAAATAGAAGCGGCTGGCGAAATTGACGTACTGTCCCGTTTTCTGTTTTGGGTCCTCTGGTAGGTTAAGATAAGGCCACTTTAGTACCACAGTTTCTTGACGTTGGAGAACCTGAGGAGGAGGACGGGCTGGAGATTGAACCATGGAGCAAGGGTGCAGGAGAAGGTGGCAATATTGTCTCACCTTGGATTCAAGGATATTGGTGAGGTTGGTAAGGGAAGCTGCTACCCATGCAGCAGGTTTACCCCTCTCCACGTCGTTGAAATTGTTCAAAGGAAAGGCAATCGCCAATACGCTTCGTTCCAGCGCCGTCGCAAGAGCTGCCAGAACGAGGTTGAAAGTAACGAGCCTTAGATGCTCCAGCTCCGGATTCTTCCTCAAGGTTGACTCCTGAACCCCGTCTCAGAAGAGGGAATGGCCGCCAGGCAGCGGAGGTTTTGAGATCACGTTTTTCCTTCCCGTAGACAGCCTTTCCTTGGCTGTCGAACCCCATCTATCCGGAGCAGCGGGTTGAAAGGCGCCAGGGCCACGAGGACGAGGACCTTGGTGCTGCTACTCCTGCAGCAGGCTGGGAGGCTTGCTGAGGACCCCGCATGGGCCCTCAACTATCATCTGCTGGGACGGACTGTCATCTGCTGGGACGAACTGTCATCTGCTGGGGCGAACTGTCATCTGCTGGGACGAACTGGCATCTGCTGGGACGAACTGTCATCTGCTGGGACGAACTGGCATCTGCTGGGACGGACTGTCATCTGCTGGGACGAACTGTCATCTGCTGGGGCGAACTGTCATCTGCTGGGACGAACTGGCATCTGCTGGGACGAACTGTCATCTGCTGGGACGAACTGGCATCTGCTGGGACGAACTGGCATCTGCTGGGACGAACTGTCATCTGCTGGGACGAACTGTCCTCTGCTGGGACGAACTGTCATCTGCTGGGACGAACTGTCATCTGCTGGAGCGAACTGTCATCTGCTGGGACGAACTGTCATCTGCTGGGACGAACTGTCATCTGCTGGGACGAACTGGCATCTGCTGGGACGAACTGTCATCTGCTGGAGGGAACTGTCATCTGCTGGAGGGAACTGGCATCTGCTGGGACGAACTGTCATCTGCTGGGACGGACTGTCATCTGCTGGGACGAACAGTCATCTGCTGGGACGAACAGTCATTTGCTGGAGCGAACTGTCATCTGCTGGGACGAACTATCATCTGCTGGAGAGAACTGTCATCTGCTGGGACGAACTGTCATCTGCTGGGACGAACTGTCATCTGCTGGGACGAACAGTCATCTGCTGGGACGAACAGTCATCTGCTGGGACGAACTGTCATCTGCTGGGACGAACAGTCATCTGCTGGGACGAACAGTCATCTGCTGGGACGAACAGTCATCTGCTGGGACGAACTGTCATCTGCTGGGACGAACTGTCATCTGCTGGGACGGACTGTCATCTGCTGGGGCGAACAGTCATCTGCTGGGGCGGACTGTCATCTGCTGGGACGAACAGTCATCTGCTGGGACGAACAGTCATCTGCTGGGACGAACTGTCATCTGCTGGGACGAACTGTCATCTGCTGGGACGAACAGTCATCTGCTGGGACGAACTGTCATCTGCTGGGGCGAACAGTCATATGCTGGGAAGAACAGTCATCTGCTGGGACGAACAGTCATCTGCTGGAGGGAACTGTCATCTGCTGGGACGAACAGTCATCTGCTGGGACGAACTGTCATCTGCTGGAGCGAACTGTCATCTGCTGGGACGAACTATCATCTGCTGGGACGAACTGTCATCTGCTGGAGGGAACTGTCATCTGCTGGGACGAACTGTCATCTGCTGGGACGAACAGTCATCTGCTGGGACGAACAGTCATCTGCTGGGACGAACTGTCATCTGCTGGGACGAACTGTCATCTGCTGGGACGAACTGTCATCTGCTGGGACGAACTGTCATCTGCTGGAGGGAACTGTCATCTGCTGGAGGGAACTGTCATCTGCTGGGACGAACTGTCATCTGCTGGGACGAACTGTCATCTGCTGGGACGAACAGTCATCTGCTGGGACGAACAGTCATCTGCTGGGACGAACTGTCATCTGCTGGGACGAACAGTCATCTGCTGGGACGAACAGTCATCTGCTGGGACGAACAGTCATCTGCTGGGACGAACAGTCATCTGATGGGACGAACAGTCATCTGCTGGGACGGACTGGCATCTGCTGGGACGAACAGTCATCTGCTGGGACGAACAGTCATCTGCTGGGACGAACTCTGATCTGCTGGGGCCCAATGTGAACTGAAACCACAGTGGATAGACCACTCAGCTATCTACCCCTTCATTCCCCCAGCTCGCCAAACCCTCTGGTCTTCATTCATTCCTCCTCTCCCAAGTCCTTCATTCCCAAACCGTTCTCGCCGAACCCTTTGGTCCCGAAAGCAAAGGAGAGTAGTGATGGTTGCAATACTGTTGGGACGCATGGGGCATGGGTATAGGGCATGGGGCATGGGCATGGGGCATGGGGCACTGGTATAGGGTCATGGGGCATGGGGCATGGGTATATAGTCATGGGGCATGGGGCATGGGGCACGGGGCATCAGGAGAAAGCAGTTAGTCACAACAGCGTCTCTCTTCACAACTGACTTTTCCTCAGAGAACGTTGCAGGAAAATTTTCTGCCAAACAGAAATGTAACAAAAATCAAAAACTTTTCAGTTTCAGCAATAATGAGCGAAGTGATCCTAGCAGCAATTTCCACTTCAATCGTGATCACCGCGTGGATGACACTGGAGCTTGGGAGCGCCTTCTACCACCGACTGCTGCGGCAACAGGAGAAAGTCCAGGCGGCCTTGGCGGCCACACACCACCTCAGGTCCAGACGGCCGTTCTGGGCATTCAACCTCTCGGCGGAGACGAGCGACAAGTCCGACGAGATGGCCTCGACGCGGGGCAGCCACGTGGTTTGGACTTGGTTAGCCGGCCTGCCGATCCTAGGGCACCTGGTGCCCAATCACCTGACCGTGCCCGTGGACAGCGGCTGGACTTGGCTGCCGTTCGTCGGGTCATTCATCAGGCTGCGGCATTTGAGGCGTCAGGTGACCAACCAGGGCATCGACTGCCAAGTGGTCGACTGGTCGCAAATCATCGTATGGGCTGTCCTAGAGAACGCCCTCCTGCTGCACGTCGTAGGGCTCCACAACACGTTCATCCGACCTAACAAGCTTCCGGAACGAGGGATCTACGCCCTAACGACTTGGTTGGCCTCCAAACCAGTCATTGGACCCCTGATTCCTGAACGTATGCGTCAACGACCGTATTCTCTGGTGAGTGATTCCAGACGTTCCTGGCTCAGCCGCCTGCCGTTGATAGGCAAGTTCGTCTCTGAACGGCCCAGTCACTCAGGGAACGGCATATGGCCTAGTTCCAGTATCTTCTTCGGCTATTTCCTGCCTATTATATTAGGCGCCCTGATTGGATACATCCTGTGGCACAGGGAATGGTACAAGCAGTGGCTCACTGACTGGTACAAGAACGAGCATGTGGAGTGGTTCACACAGTGGTACTCTGAGTGGTACGGTAGAGTAACAGGCCGTTCCATTACCCACGACTCCCAAGATAGCATCACTCCCCAGGATAGCATCACTCCCCAGGATAGCATCACCCCCCACGATAACGACACTCCCCAGGATAGCGACACTCCCCAAGATAGCATCACTCCCCAGGACGATATCACTCCCCAAAACAAAGACGGCCAGTCTTCCCCATCCGAAGGCAAATCCTCCCCAGATGACCTAACCCCAAGGGCACCCATGGGCAACTGCAAGTTCTGGGTAGAAATCCCCAATAAGCAAGGTTCCCCTTACCTCTACTCAGAAGACCCAGGGCGCCCCTGGTGGGAAAAGCAAGAGCAACAGAAGCGAGAACAGGAGAGGCGAGAACAGCATAAGCGTGAACAACAGAAGCGTGCGAAGCAGGAGTGTGAGCGACAGAAGCGTGAACAACAGAAACGACTGCAACAGAAGCGACTGCAACAGAAACTGATCCAACAGGAGACAGGACAACAGGATAGCATGACCATAATCAATATGGTAGAGAAAGAGAGTGGAGTCAGTTTCGCTTGCATTCCTGCATTCACAATGACCGCCTGGTGGGAAAAGGAGCCCAATCGCATGCACAACAGTGCGGAACAGGAAGCGTTGCAAAAGAAGAAAGAACAACAGAAGCAGGAACAACAGAAGCGAGAACAGGAGAGGCGAGAGCAGCAGAAGCGTGAACAACAGAAACGACTACAACAGAAACGACTACAACAGAAACGACTACAACAGAAACTGATGCAACAGGAGACAGGACAACAGGATAGCATGACCATAATCAATATGGTAGAGAAAGAGAGTGGAGTCAGTTTCGCTTGCATTCCTGCATTCACAATGACCGCCTGGTGGGAAAAGGAGCCCAATCGCATGCACAACAGTGCGGAACAGGAAGCGTTGCAAAAGAAGAAAGAACAACAGGAGCAGGAACAACAGAAGCGAGAACAGGAGAGGCGAGAGCAGCAGAAGCGTGAACAACAGAAACGACTACAACAGAAACGACTACAACAGAAACGACTACAACAGAAACTGATGCAACAGGAGACAGGACAACAGGATAGCATGACCATAATCAATATGGTAGAGAAAGAGAGTGGAGTCAGTTTCGCTTGCATTCCTGCATTCACAATGACCGCCTGGTGGGAAAAGGAGCCCAATCGCATGCACAACAGTGCGGAACAGGAAGCGTTGCAAAAGAAGAAAGAACAACAGGAGCAGGAACAACAGGAGCAGGAACAACAGAAGCGAGAACAGGAGAGGCGAGAACAGGAGAGGCGAGAGCAGCAGAAGCGTGAACAACAGAAACGACTGCAACAGAAGCGACTGCAACGGAAGCGACTGCAACAGAAACTGATCCAACAGGAGACAGGACAACAGGATAGCATGACCATAATCAATATGGTAGAGAAAGAGAGTGGAGTGACTTTCGCTTGCATTCCTGCATTCCCAGTGACCGCCTGGTGGGAAAAGGAGCCCAATCGCATGCACAACAGTGCGGAACAGGAAGCGTTGCAAAAGAAGAAAGAGCAACAGAAGCAGGAACAACAGAAGCGAGAAGAGCAGAGGCGAGAACAGCAGGAGCGTGAGCGACAGAAGCGTGAACAACAGAAGCGTGAACAACAGAAGCGTGAACAACAGAAGCGTGAACAGCAGTGACCGCCTGGTGGGAAAAGGAGCCCAATCGCTCCCGTCCAATCCAAGAACATGAACGACCACAGCGGAAGCTGAACGCCACAAAATCCAACAAAAATGTGGATCACACTGATGGGCTGTGAAGGTATTTCTGACACAGTACTTTAGTGATAGAGTGGTGGCGCTGCCGCTCTGGGTGGGTGTGGTGGCGCTGCCTCTCTGGGGGGGAGAGGTGGCGCTGCCGCTCTGGGTGGGAGTGGTGGCGCTGCCGCTCTGGGTGGGAGTGGTGGCGCTGCCGCTCTGGGTGGGTGTGGTGGCGCTGCCTCTCTGGGGGGAAGAGGTGGCGCTGCCGCTCTGGGTGGGAGTGGTGGCGCTGCCGCTCTGGGTGGGTGTGGTGGCGCTGCCTCTCTGGGGGGGAGAGGTGGCGCTGCCGCTCTGGGTGGGAGTGGTGGCGCTGCCGCTCTGGGTGGGTGTGGTGGCGCTGCCTCTCTGGGGGGGAGAGGTGGCGCTGCCTCTCTGGGTGGGAGTGGTGGCGCTGCCGCTCTGGGTGGGAGTGGTGGCGCTGCCGCTCTGGGGGGAGTGGTGGCGCTGCCGCTCTGGGTGGGTGTGGTGGCGCTGCCTCTCTGGGGGGGAGAGGTGGCGCTGCCGCTCTGGGTGGGAGTGGTGGCGCTGCCACTCTGGGTGGGTGTGGTGGCGCTGCCTCTCTGGGGGGGAGAGGTGGCGCTGCCGCTCTGGGTGGGAGTGGTGGCGCTGCCGCTCTGGGTGGGAGTGGTGGCGCTGCCGCTCTGGGTGGGAGTGGTGGCACTGCCTCTCTAGGGGGGAGAGGTGGCGCTGCCGCTCTGGGTGGGAGTGGTGGCACTGCCTCTCTGGGGGGGAGAGGTGGCGCTGCCGCTCTGGGTAGGAGTGGTGGCGCTGCCTCTCTGGGGGGGAGAGATGGCGCTGCCACTCTGGGTGGAAGTGGTGGCGCTGCCGCTTTGGGGGAGAATGGTGGCGCTGCCGCTCTGGGTGGGAGTGGTGGCGCTGCCGCTCTGGGTGGGAGTGGTGGCACTGCCTCTCTGGGGGGGAGAGGTGGCGCTGCCGCTCTGGGTGGGAGGGGTGGCGCTGCCTCTCTGGGGGGGAGAGGTGGCGCTGCCTCTCTGGGGGGGGGGGGGAGTGGTGGCGCTGCCACTCTGGGGGGGGAGTGGTGGCGCTGCCAATCTGGGGGGAGTGGGGGTGCCACCACTCCCCCCAGAGTGACGGCGCACCACTACCCCCCCCCCAAGTGGCGGCACAGTTATGGAGTGACCACGCCGTCACTCCCCCAGAGTGACAGCACCGCCACTCCTTCCCCCCCCCCAGAGTGGCAGCGCCGCCACACCCCCCAGAGTGGCGGCGCCGCCACTCTCCCCAGAGTGTCGGCGCCGAAACTCCCCCCAGAGTGGCGGCGCCGAAACTCCCCCCAGAGTGGCGGCGCCGAAACTCCCCCCCAGAGTGGCGGCGCCGAAACTCCCCCCCAGAGTGGTGGACCCCCCCCCCCGTTTCCGACCATGTGAATGGTGGACCCCCCCCGTTTCCGACCATGTGAATGGTGGACCCTCCCCCGTTTCCGACCATGTGAATGGTGGACCTCCCCCCCGTTTCCGACCATGTGAATGGTGGACCCTCTCCCCCCCGTTTCCGACCATGTGAATGGTGGACCCTCCCCCCCGTTTCCGACCATGTGAATGGTGGACCTTCCCCCCGTTTCCGACCATGTGAATGGTGGACCCTCCCCCCCCCCGTTTCCGACCATGTGAATGGTGGACCCTCCCCCGTTTCCGACCATGTGAATGGTGGACCCCCCCCGTTTCCGACCATGTGAATGGTGGACCCCCCCCGTTTCCGACCATGTGAATGGTGGACCCTCCCCCCCGTTTCCGACCATGTGAATGGTGGACCTTCCCCCCGTTTCCGACCATGTGAATGGTGGACCCTCCCCCCCCCCGTTTCCAACCATGTGAGTGGTGGACACCCCCCCCCCGTTTCCAACCATGTGAATGGTGGACCCTCCCCCCCACGTTTCCGACCACGTGAATGGTGGACCCCCCCCGTGTCCGACCACGTGAATGGTGGACCCTCTCCCCCCCGTTTCCGACCATGTGAATGGTGGACCCCCCCCCCGTTTCCGACCATGTGAATGGTGGACCCCCTCCTGTTTCCGACCATGTGTGAATGGTGGACCCCCCCGTTTCCGACCATGTGAATGGTGGACCCTCTCCCCCCCGTTTTCGACCATGTGAATGGTGGACCCCCCCGTTTCCGACCATGTGAATGTTGGACCCCCCCCCCGTTTCCGACTATGTGAATGGTGGACCCCCCCACCCCGTTTCCGACCATGTGAATGGTGGACCCCCCCTCCGTTTCCGACCATGTGAATGGTGGACACCCCCCCCCGGTTTCCGACCATGTGAATGGTGGACCCCCCCCCCCCCGTTTCCGACCATGTGAATGGTGGACCCCCCCCCCCCTGTTTTCGACCATGTGAATGGTGGACCCCCCCCCCGTTTCCGACCATGTGAATTGTGGACTCCCCCCGTTTCCGACCATGTGAATGGTGGACCCCCCCCCCCCCCCGTTTCCGACCATGTGAATGGTGGACCCTCTCCCCCCCCGTTTCCGACAATGTGAATGGTGGACCCCCCCACCGTTTCCGACCATGTGAATGGTGGACCCCCCCCGTTTCCGACCATGTGAATGGTGGACCCCCCCCCCGTTTCCGACCATGTGAATGGTGGACCCCCCCCGTTTCCGACCATGTGAATGGTGGACCCCCCCCCCCGTTTCCGACCATGTGAATGGTGGACCCCCCCCCATTTCCGACCATGTGAATGGTGGACCCCCCCCCCGTTTCCGACCATGTGAATGGTGGACCCCCCCCCCGTTTCCGACCATGTGAATGGTGGACCCCCCCCTGTTTCCGACCATGTGAATGGTGGACCCTCTCCCCCCCCGTTTCCGACCATGTGAATGGTGGACCCCCCCCGTTTCCAACCATGTGAATGGTGGACCCCCCCGTTTCCGACCATGTGAATGGTGGACCCCCCCCCCCCGTTTCCGACCATGTGAATGGTGGACCCCTCCCCGTTTCCGACCATGTGAATGGTGGACCACCCCCCCCCCGTTTCCGACCATGTGAATGGTGGACCCTCTCCCCCCCGTTTCCGACCATGTGAATGGTGGACCCTCCCCCCCGTTTCCGACCATGTGAATGGTGGACCTTCCCCCCGTTTCCGACCATGTGAATGGTGGACCCTCCCCCCCCCGTTTCCGACCATGTGAATGGTGGACCCTCCCCCGTTTCCGACCATGTGAATGGTGGACCTCCCCCCCGTTTCCGACCATGTGAATGGTGGACCCTCTCCCCCCGTTTCCGACCATGTGAATGGTGGACCCCCCCCCCCCCGTTTCCGACCATGTGAATGGTGGACCCTCTCCCCCCCGTTTCCGACCATGTGAATGGTGGACCCCCCCACCGTTTCCGACCATGTGAATGGTGGACCCCCCCCGTTTCCGACCATGTGAATGGTGGACCCACCCCCCGTTTCCGACCATGTGAATGGTGGACCCCCCCCGTTTCCGACCATGTGAATGGTGGACCCCCCCCCCCGTTTCCGACCATGTGAATGGTGGACCCCCCCCATTTCCGACCATGTGAATGGTGGACCCCCCCCCCGTTTCCGACCATGTGAATGGTGGACCCCCCCCCCGTTTCCGACCATGTGAATGGTGGACCCCCCCCTGTTTCCGACCATGTGAATGGTGGACCCTCTCCCCCCCCGTTTCCGACCATGTGAATGGTGGACCCCCCCCCGTTTCCAACCATGTGAATGGTGGACCCCCCCCGTTTCCGACCATGTGAATGGTGGACCCCCCCCCCGTTTCCGACCATGTGAATGGTGGACCCCTCCCCGTTTCCGACCATGTGAATGGTGGACCACCCCCCCCCCCGTTTCCGACCATGTGAATGGTGGACCCTCTCCCCCCCGTTTCGACCAATGTGAATGGTGGACCCTCCCCCCCGTTTCCGACCATGTGAATGGTGGACCTTCCCCCCGTTTCCGACCATGTGAATGGTGGAACCCTCCCCCCCCGTTTCCGACCATGTGAAATGGTGGACCCTCCCCCCCGTTTCCGACCATGTGAATGGTGGACCTCCCCCCCCGTTTCCGACCATGTGAATGGTGGACCCTCTCCCCCCCCGTTTCCGACCATGTGAATGGTGGACCCTCCCCCCCGTTTCCGACCATGTGAATGGTGGAGCCCCCCCCCCCGTTTCCGACCATGTGAATGGTGGACCTCTCCCCCCCGTTTCCGACCATGTGAATGGTGGACCTCCCCCCCCCCCCCGTTTTCAGACCATGTGAATGGTGGACCCTCTCCCCCCCCCGTTTCCGACCATGTGAATGGTGGACCCCCCCCCGTTTCCGACATGTGAATGGTGGACCCCCCCATTCATTATTGTTAATATTGTGTTAGTGTTAATAAGTGTTAATAAGTGTTAATTATTGTACAAAAAATGTAAATTAACTGACTGTAAACAAACGCGACCCTACCACTCACATGGTGGAACCTTTCCCCCCCCCGTTTCCGACCATGTGAATGGTGGAACCCCCCCCCCCGTTTCCGACCATGTGAATGGTTGGACCCCCCCCCGTTTTCCGACCATGTGAATTGGTGGACCCCCCCCGTTTTCCGACCATGTGAATGGTGGACCCCCCCCCCGTTTCCGACCATGTGAATAGTGGAACCTCCCCCCCCCCGTTTTCCGAACCGTGTGAGTGGTGGACCCCCCCCGTTTTCCGACCATGCGAATGGTGGACCCCCCCCGTTTCCGACCATGTGAATGGTGGACCCCCCCCCCCGTTTCCGACCATGTGAATGGTGGGACCCCCCCCGTTTCCGACCATGTGAATGGTGGACCCCCCCCGTTTCCGACCATGTGAATGGTGGACCCCCCCCCGTTTTCCGACCCTGTGAATGGTGGACCCTCTCCCCCCCCGTTTCCGACCATGTGAATGGTGGAACCCTCCCCCCGTTTTCCGACCATGTGAATGGTGGACCCCCCCCCCCCCGTTTCCGACCATGTGAATGGTGGACCCCCCCCCCCGGTTTCCGACCATGTAGAATGGTGGACCCCCCTCCCCCCCGTTTCCGACCATGTGAATGGTGGAACCCCTCCCCCCCCGTTTCCGACCAGTGTGAAGTGGTGGACCCCCCCCCCCCCGTTTCCAACCATGTGAATGGTGGACCCCCTCCCCCCCGTTTCCGACCAGTGTGAGTGGTGGACCCCCCCCCCCGTTTCCGAACCATGTGAATGGTGGAACCCCTCCCCCCGTTTCCGACCATGTGAATGGTGGACCCCCCCCCCCCGTTTTCCGACCATGTGAATGGTGGACCCCCCCCCCCCCCGTTTCCGACCATGTGAATGGTAGGGTCGCGTTTGTTTACAGTCCTGTTAATTTACATTTTTTTTTTTTACAATAACTTTTTGTCTAAGGTGGTGAAGGGCAGGGAAGGTGGTGAAGGGTAGGGAAGGTGGTGAAGGGCAGGGAAGGTGGTGAAGGGTAGGGAAGGTGGTGAAGGGCAGGGAAGGTGGTGAAGGGCAGGGAAGGTGGTGAAGGGTAGGGAAGGTGGTGAAGGGCAGGGAAGGTGGTGAAGGGTAGGTAGGTGGTGAAGGGCAGGGAAGGTGGTGAAGGGTAGGGAAGGTGGTGAAGGGCAGGGAAGGTGGTGAAGGGCAGGGAAGGTGGTGAAGGGCAGGGAAGGTGGGGAAGGGCAGGGAAGGTGGTGAAGGGCAGGGAAGGTGGTGAAGGGCAGGGAAGGTGGTGAAGGGTAGGGAAGGTGGTGAAGGGCAGGGAAGGTGGTGAAGGGCAGGGAAGGTGGTGAAGGGCAGGGAAGGTGGTGAAGGGCAGGGAAGGTGGTGAAGGGCAGGGAAGGTGGTGAAGGGCAGGGAAGGTGGTGAAGGGCAGGGAAGGTGGTGAAGGGCAGGGAAGGTGGTGAAGGGCAGGGAAGGTGGTGAAGGGCAGGGAAGGTGGTGAAGGGCAGGGTAGGTGGTGAAGGGCAGGGAAGGTGGTGAAGGGCAGGGAAGGTGGTGAAGGGCAGGGAAGGTGGTGAAGGGGCAGGGAAGGTGGTGAAGGGCAGGGAAGGTGGTGAAGGGTAGGGAAGGTGGTGAAGGGCAGGGAAGGTGTGAAGGGCAGGGAAGGTGGTGAAGGGCAGGAAGGTGGTGAGGGCAGGGAAGGTGGTGAAGGGCAGGGAAGGTGAGTGAAGGGCAGGGAAGGTGGTGAAGGGCAGGGAAGGTGGTGAAGGGCAGGGTAGGTGGTGATGAGGGTAGGGAAGGGGTGAAGGGCAGGGAAGGTGGTGAAGGGCAGGGAAGGTGGTGAAGGGCAGGGAAGGTGGTGAAGGGTAGGGAAGGCGGTGAAGGGCAGGGAAGGTGGTGAATGGCAGGGAAGGTGGTGAAGGGCAGGGTAGGTGGTGAAGGGCAAGGAAGGTGGTGAAGGGTAGGGAAGGTGGTGAAGGGCAGGGGAAGGTGGTGAAGGGCAGGGAAGGTGGTGAAGGGTAGGGTAGGTGGTGAAGGGCAAGGAAGGTGGTGAAGGGTAGGGAAGGTGGTGAAGGGTAGGGTAGGTGGTGAAGGGTACTCTGGCTGGTTAGGATAGGGGCACTTTAGTACGACAATTTCATGACGTTCGAGAACGGGTAGGATAGTGAGTGTGGATTCAACTACATTTTCCACTGATGTACCCATGATGAAAAAAAAAAATCAGTTGAGAGGCGGGACCAAAGAGCCAGAGCTCAACCCCCGCAAGCACAACTAGATGAAGTACTGGAGAAAGACTGACCGACACCCAGGTTTTAAATTTATTTAATTATTTTTTTGCAGGAATATTCGTGCGCGGGCCCTAAGCCTCTGGCTGGCCTATTAACCAACGACCCGCAGCTGACCTGAAGACTTTAAATTGGTACCTTCAAGACACCTCAAAAGGGTAGTTAAGTGTTTAACTACACTGGTACTTAAATAGCACCCTTTCTTTCCCTTCTTCCTTTTGAGAAAGTTGTTCCGAGGAAGGAATTAAGATTTCTGTGGCTTTTTTTCCGATTGGTCATTGACCTTCCCTGAAAAGTCATAGCGTAACGACCCCCTGTTGTTATCTTGTTACAATAGGGGTGTTACAATAGTTAATACAATGTGTTAATACAATAGGGGTATACAATAGTTATCTTGTTACAATAATAGGTATTACAGGTTGTTTGAACGTGTAGTAACGTCGTAGTTTCGTCCGGTGTTTGTGTGGTTTTAGGTGATTTGTAATATGCTCGTTATATCATATTCTCAAACGACGAGAGGAGTGTATTGTTTGCACCCATTTGTTTGTGGAAATTCAGACACTGAAGTCTGAATTTCAGTCCTTGCCAACGTAAGAAAATCAAGTCTTATTAAGTTTTGCGTTTGAGTTCAAGTTTATTCATTATTTTGTAAGATTCCCCATTGAATCTAACAATCAGTGATGAATCAATTGATTCATCACTGGCAAAGTACAGTGATGATTTAGAGTTTAAAAGAGTCGATGCTCCAGTACACCAAGAGTACTTGGAAGACGGGACCCACAAGCGTAGCTCTCATCCTGTAACTACACTTAGGTAATTACACCTAGGTAATTAGACTATATGGTTGTTAGCACTACACTAGGTGCCGAGGCTGAGCAGGTGTTGAGAAGAGTGGCCACTTGTACATCTACACCCAACTACACTACCCTTGGGGGTCCAAGGGCGAGTTGGGGGCCCTCTGGGTACATACTGAGGGCCCCTTGGTTGCGTTTAAGGGGAACTTGACAAATAAAAAGTGAAAAATCAAGCAAGTTTTCAAGCAAATCAAGCAAAAATTCAACCCCTAATCCATGCCATACCAGCATAATCTTTCAATTAACACACACACCCTAGTTTGATATTGTTTAAGAATCGCTACCCGGAACAAAAAGTTCCAAGTAGCACGGGCTATGGTGAGCCCGTAGTGGACTAACCCTAGTTTGAACTAACTAGGCTGATCTAACTGAAATATCTTGCTGTTTTTAATTATTTTCTTATTCTTCTTTTACCTGTTAGTGAGAATGCTAATGATCTGACGCCTCGCAAGTATTGTAGAGAAGTTGGAAGATGACAAATTCCGTGTTTTATCGACAGATCTTTCTAATTTCTATCAGAAAAGGTTGTACAAACCTTTACAAACAAAGATTGTACAATACAAGATTGTACAATACAAGATTGTACAATACGAGATTGTACAATACAAGATTGTACAATACAAGATTGTACAATACAAGATTGTACAATGCAAGATTGTACAATACAAGATTGTACAATACAAGATGTACAAGCAAGATTGTACAATACAAGATTGTACAATACAAGATTGTATAATGCAAGATTGTAAAATGCAAGATTGTACAATGCAAGATTGTACAATGCAAGATTGTACAATACAAGATTGTACAATACAAGATTGTACAATACAAGATTGTACAATGCAAGATTGTACAATACAAGATTGTACAATGCAAGATTGTACAATACAAGATTGTACAATACAAGATTGTATAATGCAAGATTGTAAAATGCAAGATTGTACAATGCAAGATTGTACAATGCAAGATTGTACAATACAAGATTGTACAATACAAGATTGTACAATACAAGATTGTACAATACAAGATTGTACAATACAAAGATTGTACAATACAAGATTGTACAATACAAGATTGTATAATGCAAGATTGTAAAATACAAGATTGTACAATACAAGATTGTACAATACAAGATTGTACAATGCAAGATTGTACAATACAAGATTGTGCAATACAAGATTGTACTAATGCAAGATTGTAACAATAGCAAGATTGTACAATGACAAGATTGTACAATAGCAAGATTGTACAATACAAGATTGTACAATACAAGATTGTACAATACAAGATTGTACAATACAAGATTGTACAATACAAGATTGTACAATACAAGATTGTACAATACAAGATTGTACAATACAAGATTGTACAATACAAGATTGTACAATACAAGATTGTGCAATACAAGATTGTATAATGCAGATTGTAAATGCAAGATTGTACAATGCAAGATTGTACAATGCAAGATTGTACAATACAAGATTGTACAATACAAGATTGTACAATACAAGATTGTACAATACAAGATTGTACAATACAAGATTGTACAATACAAGATTGTACAATACAAGATTGTACAATACAAGATTTTGACACATTTTATTCTCAGAGTATTGCATACAAATATGGCCATCGTATTTAAAATAATATTAACAAAATGAAACGAGTTCAGCGCCGAGTAACGATGATGAATTCAGAATGATTACGATGATGAAATTCATTCCAAGATGAAAACAGCAAAAATTTATACAGTCAAACGCAAACGAGGCGATTTAAAACGTGTTTTGAAATCATCAAAACAAGGAAAATACCAAATCTGATGATATTTTTAATTTTTACATAATAACATTCATCAATGGTTTTAAAAATAACTTGAAAAAGAATTTCAAGGAGGCTGAATATTTTTATTTTAAATCAAATGGAAAATATAAGGAACATCTAATCAGGCAATTAGAGAATATAGGTGGAAAATTAGAGAATTATTCTCTAATTAGAATTATTCTCAAGCTCTGACAATCAGGAGTTGAGGTCTAGTCTGACAATCAGGAGTTGAGGTCTCCTCTGACAATCAGGAGTTGAGGTCTACTCTGACAATCAGGACTTGAGGTCTAGTCTGACAATCAGGAGTTCAGGTCTCCTCTGACAATCAGGAGTTGAGGTCTCCTCTGACAATCAGGAGTTGAGGTCTCCACTGACAATCAGGAGTTGAGGTCTACTCTGACAATCAGGACTTGAGGTCTCTCTGACAATCAGGAGTTAAGGTCTCCACTGACAATCAGGAGTTGAAGTCTACTCTGACAATCAGGAGTTGAGGTCTACTCTGGACAATCAGGAGTTGAGGTCTAGTCTGACAATCAGGAGTTGAGGTCTCCTCTGACAATCAGGAGTTGAGGTCTAGTCTGACAATCAGGAGTTGAGGTCTACTCTGACAATCAGGACTTGAGGTCTAGTCTGACAATCAGGAGTTGAGGTCTACTCTGACAATCAGGAGTGAGGTCTACTCTGACAATCAGGAGTTGAGGGTCCTTACTCTGACAATCAGGACTTGAGGTCTAGTCTGGACAATCAGGAGTTGAGGTCTCCTCTGACAATCAGGAGTGAGGGTCTCCTCTGACAATCAGGACTTGAGGTCTACTCTGACAATCAGAGTTGAGGTCTACTCTGACAATCAGGAGTTGAGGTCTAGTCTGACAATCAGGAGTTGAGGTCTCTCTGACAATCAGGAGTTGAGGTCTACTCTGACAATCAGGACTCGAGGTCTAGTCTGACAATCAGGAGTTGAGGTCTCCCTGACAATCAGGAGTTGAGGTCTACTCTGACAATCAGGAGTTGAGGTCTACTCTGACAAATCAGGAGTTGAGGTCTCCACTGACAATCAGGAGTTGAGGTCTCCACTGACAATCAGGAGTTGAAGTCTACTCTGACAATCAGGAGTTGAGGTCTACTCTGACAATCAGGAGTTGAGGTCTCCTCTGACAATCAGGAGTTGAGGTCTCCTCTGACAATCAGGAGTTGAGGTCTCCTCTGACAATCAGGAGTGAGGTCTCCACTGACAATCAGGAGTTGAGGTCTACTCTGACAATCAGGAGTTGAGGTCTACTCTGACAATCAGGACTTGAGGTCTACTCTGACAATCAGGAGTTGAGGTCTACTCTGACAATCAGGAGTTGAGGTCTCCACTGACAATCAGGAGTTGAGGTCTACTCTGACAATCAGGAGTTGAGGTCTACTCTGACAATCAGGACTTGAGGTCTACTCTGACAATCAGGAGTTGAGGTCTCCTCTGACAATCAGGAGTTGAGGTCTCCACTGACAATCAGGAGTTGAGGTCTACTCTGACAATCAGGAGTTGAGGTCTCCTCTGACAATCAGGAATTGAGGTCTCCACTGACAATCAGGAGTTGAGGTCTACTCTGACAATCAGGACTTGAGGTCTACTCTGACAATCAGGAGTTGAGGTCTCCCTCTGACAATCAGGAGTTGGGGTCTACTCTGACAATCAGGAGTTGAGGTCTCCTCTGACAATCAGGAGTTGAGGTCTCCTCTGACAATCAGGAGTTGAGGTCTCCTCTGACAATCAGGAGTTGAGGTCTACTCTGACAATCAGGAGTTGAGGTCTCCTCTGACAATCAGGAGTTGGGGGTCTACTCTGCCCATCAGACACGTCAACCAGCTGGGTTATCAACTCTGCCTCACAGAACACAACTCTTAACAAACTCTGTATATTCATAACATGTATAAATATCCCCCCAAGTGTATACATATTCACAATATACATTATCATGCACCAGACCACTTCATATGAGGCTACCAAACTGACAGATCACAGAGATTAAGTGGGACGGGGCCGAGGAATAGTGCCCAACCACTTGTGCACTAACCCATGTTACTACACTGTGTACGTACAACCCTAGACACTGTACGTACAACCCTATACACTGAACGTACACTCCTATACACTTACGTATCATATATACCATGTACGTACCTTAAATCTGCTCCAGTATTCACGTAACTCATCTCTTAAGAGGTCAGGTTATTCATCTTGGATTGTTTATGCCAAAGTTAAACAGGACCCCATGAATAGTTGAGTGTAAACAGGACCCATGAATGGTTGAGTGTAAACAGGACCCCATGAATGGTTGAGTGTAAACAGGACCCATGAATGGTTGAGTGTAAACAGGACCCCATGAATGGTTGAGTGTAAACAGGACCCATGAATGGTTGAGTGTAAACAGGACCCCATGAATAGTTGAGTGTTAACAGGACCCATGAATGGTTGAGTGTAAACAGGACCACATGAATGGTTGAGTGTAAACAGGACCCATGAATGGTTGTGTAAACAGGACCCATGAATGGTTGAGTGTAAACAGGACCCCATGAATTGTTGAGTGTAAACAGGACCACATGAATGGTTGAGTGTAAACAGGACCCCATGAATGGTTGAGTGTAAACAGGACCCATGAATGGTTGAGTGTAAACAGGACCCATGAATGGTTGAGTGAAAACAGGACCCATGAATAGCTGAGTGTAAACAGGACCCATGAATGGTTGAGTGTAAACAGGACCCATGAATGGTTGAGTGTAAACAGGGCCCATGAATGGTTGAGTGTAAACAGGACCCCATGAATGGTTGAGTGTAAACAGGACCCCATGAATGGTTGAGTATAAACAGGACCCCATGAATGGTTGAGTGTAAACAGGACCCCATGAATGGTTGTGTGTAAACAGGACCCCATGAATGGTTGAGTGTAAACAGGACCCATGAATGGTTGAGTGTAAACAGGACCCCATGAATGGTTGAGTGTAAACAGGACCCCATGAATGGTTGAGTGTAAACAGGACCCCATGATTGGTTGAGTGTAAACAGGACCCCATGAATGGTTGAGTGTAAACAGGACCCCATGAATGGTTAAGTGTAAACAGGACCCCCATGAATGGTTGAGTGTAAACAGGACCCATTAATGGTTGAGTATTAACAGGACCCATGAATGGTTGAGTGTAAACAGGACCCCATGAATGGTAAAGTGTAATCAGGGCCCATGAATGGTTGAGTGTAAACAGGACCCATGAATGGTTGAGTGTAAACAGGACCCCATGAATGGTTGAGTGTAAACAGAACCCAATATTGGTTGAGTATTAACAGGACCCCATGAATGGTTGTGTAAACAGGACCCCATGAATGGTTGAGTGTAAACAGGACCCCATTAATGGTTGTGTGTAAACAGGACCCATGAATGGTTGAGTGTAAACAGGACCCATGAATGGTTGAGTGTAAACAGGACCCCATGAATGGTTGAGTGTAAACAGGACCCCATGAATGGTTGTGTAAACAGGACCCCATGAATGGTTAAGTGTAAACAGGACCTAATAATGGTTGAGTATAAACAGGACCCATGAATGGTTGAGTGTAAACAGGACCCATGAATGGTTGAGTATTAACAGGACCCATGAATGGTTGAGTATAAACAGGACCCCATGAATGGTTGAGTGTAAACAGGATCCCATGAATGGTTGTGTAAACAGGACCCCATGAATGGTTGAGTATAAACAAGACCTAATAATGGTTGAGTATAAACAGGACCCATGAATGGTTGAGAATAAACAGGACCCCATGAATAGTTGAGTGTAAACAGGACCCCATGAATGGTTGAGTGTAAACAGGACCCCATGAATGGTTGAGTATAAACAGGACCCATGAATGGTTGAGTATTAACAGGACCCCATTAATGGTTGAGTGTAAACAGGCCCCATGAATGGTTGAGTATTAACAGGACCCCATGAATGGTTGAGTGTAAACAGGACAACAATTTAGAGATGGGACGGGGGAAAGGAATGGTGCCCAACCACTTGTGGACGGTCGGGGATTGAACGCCGACCTGCATGAGGCGAGACCGTCGCTCTACCGTCCATCCCAAGTGGTTGGGGTTGAGGAGGAAGACAGAAGACCATACACTATGGCCACACTGGCCCACACACTATGGCCACTCTGGCCCACACACTATGGCCACTCTGGCCCACACACTATGGCCACTCTGGCCCACACACTATGGCCACTCTGGCCCACACACTATGGCCACTCTGGCCCACACACTATGGCCACTCTGGCCCACACACTATGGCCACTCTGGCCCACACACTATGGCCACTCTGGCCCACACACTATGGCCACTCTGGCCCACACACTATGGCCACTCTGGCCCACACACTATGGCCACTCTGGCCCACACACTATGGCCACTCTGGCCCACACACTATGGCCACTCTGGCCCACACACTATGGCCACTCTGGCCCACACACTATGGCCACTCTGGCCCACACACTATGGCCACTCTGGCCCACACACTATGGCCACTCTGGCCCACACACTATGGCCACTCTGGCCCACACACTATGGCCACTCTGGCCCACACACTATGGCCCACACACTATGGCCACTCTGGCCCACACACTATGGCCACTCTGGCCCACACACTATGGCCACTCTGGCCCACACACTATGGCCACTCTGGCCCACACACTATGGCCACTCTGGCCCACACACTATGGCCACTCACACTGGCCCACAAACACTATGGCCATTCACACTGGCCCACACACTATGGTCACTCTGGCCCACACACTATGGCCACTCTGGCCCACACACTATGGCCATTCACTCTGGCCCACACACTATGGCCACTCACACTGGCCCACACACTATGGCCACTCTTGCCCACACACTATGGCCATTCACACTGGCCCACACACTATGGCCACTCACACTGGCCCACACACTATGGCCACTCTTGCCCACACACTATGGCCATTCACACTGGCCCACACAATATGGCTATTTATGCCATTTGGCCTTATGATCTTAAGGCCAAAGGAAAAATGCCATTTGCAAACCTGAAACCAATATTTGGGGTTTGGTATTTTCTCCAAAACTGTTGTTTTGGAGAAAACAACAGTTGTGGAGAGTTATCTAAGTTAACAGATAAAAAACGTTACATACCTTTAATGTGGTGAACATGTGTTCCTTGCTGAGTCTGAAAAACCTACCTGAAATAGCATGAAAATTAATTAGTCATTTGTCGACATATTCAAATTCAAAAATTCAAATTCAAATGTTGATTCAGGTAAAATACATACATACATGAGGTGATACATATATTGATGAATTTATAGATAGAGCTAATACATACAATGCCTAAAGCCACTATTATGCAAAGCGTTTCGGGCTGGAAATAATAATATATATATATATATATATATATATATATATAATATATATATATATATATATATATATATATACAACTTTAGAACACTTTCCCACCAGGAGACTCGAACCCTAGCCAGCACAGAAGCCTTCCAGCAACTGGCATAACAGGTACGCCTTAACCCTCTGCACCACCGCTCAGACCCTTAAAAGATGGTAATTTCGGAGTATTTAAATCCCCCAAAGATCAACACCTCCCAAGAGCACCAGAGCAAGTGAGGGGTCATTTAGACGTTAATTTCATCAAGTCCCTGTTAATATGGGAAGACACAGTGTCTCTGCTTAAGGCACAACTCTCCTAAACACGAGAGTTAAGTATACAACTTTAGAACACTTTCCCACCAGGAGACTCGAACCCTAGCCAGCACAGAAGCCTTCCAGCAACTGGCATAACAGGTACGCCTTAACCCTCTGCACCACCGCTCAGACCCTTAAAAGAGATGGTAATTTCGGAGTATTTAAATCCCCCAAAGATCAACACCTCCCAAGAGCACCAGAGCAAGTGAGGGGTCATTTAGACGTTAATTTCATCAAGTCCCTGTTAATATGGGAAGACACAGTGTCTCTGCTTAAGGCACAACTCTCCTAAACACGAGAGTTAAGTATACAACTTTAGAACACTTTCCCACCAGGAGACTCGAACCCTAGCCAGCACAGAAGCCTTCCAGCAACTGGCATAACAGGTACGCCTTAACCCTCTGCACCACCGCTCAGACCCTTAAAAGAGATGGTAATTTCGGAGTATTTAAATCCCCCAAAGATCAACACCTCCCAAGAGCACCAGAGCAAGTGAGGGGTCATTTAGACGTTAATTTCATCAAGTCCCTGTTAATATGGGAAGACACAGTGTCTCTGCTTAAGGCACAACTCTCCTAAACACGAGAGTTAAGTATACAACTTTAGAACACTTTCCCACCAGGAGACTCGAACCCTAGCCAGCACAGAAGCCTTCCAGCAACTGGCATAACAGGTACGCCTTAACCCTCTGCACCACCGCTCAGACCCTTAAAAGAGATGGTAATTTCGGAGTATTTAAATCCCCCAAAGATCAACACCTCCAAGAGCACCAGAGCAAGTGAGGGGTCATTTAGACGTTAATTTCATCAAGTCCCTGTTAATATGGGAAGACACAGTGTCTCTGCTTAAGGCACAACTCTCCTAAACACGAGAGTTAAGTATACAACTTTAGAACACTTTCCCACCAGGAGACTCGAACCCTAGCCAGCACAGAAGCCTTCCAGCAACTGGCATAACAGGTACGCCTTAACCCTCTGCACCACCGCTCAGACCCTTAAAAGAGATGGTAATTTCGGAGTATTTAAATCCCCCAAAGATCAACACCTCCCAAGAGCACCAGAGCAAGTGAGGGGTCATTTAGACGTTAATTTCATCAAGTCCCTGTTAATATGGGAAGACACAGTGTCTCTGCTTAAGGCACAACTCTCCTAAACACGAGAGTTAAGTATACAACTTTAGAACACTTTCCCACCAGGAGACTCGAACCCTAGCCAGCACAGAAGCCTTCCAGCAACTGGCATAACAGGTACGCCTTAACCCTCTGCACCACCGCTCAGACCCTTAAAAGAGATGGTAATTTCGGAGTATTTAAATCCCCCAAAGATCAACACCTCCCAAGAGCACCAGAGCAAGTGAGGGGTCATTTAGACGTTAAGTTCATCAAGTACTCTATAATATTACAATCGGGTTGCACTCCAACACAACCAGAACTCTACCATCAGCTTATCAAGTGGTATCCTATCTCCTTGTTCACCACCTGATACTATCAACCTCCTCAAGTTGATCAAGTCTACATACACTGTTGCACCATCAGCAAGAGAATATATATATGTATCTATAAATGTGTACCAAGAAAATCAGCATTTGAATGCAATAACATATCAGTATAAATGTTCATTGATACACTGCAATGATCAATCGATCGCCCAATCAATCCTAGAACGCATACATCTGTAGGTAATCCCGCCTACGACTGTAACTCTAAACTTCAGTATAAAAACACTCCTTGACGTAAGAATGCAAACAGTCACTCACCTCTCACTGCGTCTTGCATGCTAATGACAACCAAACACTATCAACTCCCTACAAATAATCCACCAGAACTTCCCTTCCACCTCTGGAAGTTCACTACCCTAATATCTTTAGGTTCTTTCGGGCTTCACTACCAGGATCCTCTGCAGCTCCTCCAGGCTGCTATCATGAAGTTTTCTTGAGCAACTAAGGTGCTTCACCCTTCTGCTAGGTTCCTCCACAGCTCTCTTGGCTGCTACACCATGAAGTTTCCTCGAGCAACTATGGTGCTTCACCACCTCTACAGAAGCATGTGACACTCCTCTTCACTGCTTCTCCTCCCAGCTCGAGGTCCTCTGCTTCACTACCTTGGAGTCTCATCAATTACCTCATCTAGGCTGGCTTCGAAGTTCTCAGCAACTTCTTCCCCAAAGACAAACCTGCAACCCATCGACACTCCAATAAAAACGTTTCCCATTAACACATAAACAAAAATAACCACACAATATGCTTGCCTCAAACCTCTATCTGTCCTCTACATACAGTGAGAGTGGACTCCCCCGTTTTGGGCGGGTCCATACTCCACCTCGCCTGGCGGCGGTCCTCACTCGCTGGGAGGGTTTTCCTCCGTCAGGAGCCGGGCTCCCTCAGTCGTCTGTCAGAGCTCAGAGGGGACGGACGTCGCTCCGTGTTCCTCCCTCTCCACTCTCTTATTTCAGGCCTTCTGCCTTATTAAAACATGTCTGACTTAAAAATAAACATTGCTACTGTCGCTGGGCACACGACCAACTACAAGCAATCACTATGAACTGGCGTATATCGTGCTTACCACAGATTAACTGGTCGAGGGCGCTTCTCCCTCTGAGGGCGTCTGGTCACGGCGCTTCCACGGCCCACAATAATGCCTCTGGGCGATTTAATAAATACTTCGTCGACCAGGACTTGAGACCACGGCGTTCCCAGCTCGGTTCCACAGCTGGCACGTCTACACACTTCTCTTCTCTTCGAGATATATCACTAGGGGTTCCCTTCTAGCGGGAGCTCAAACATAGCGCGGCTTTCCCCTGCGATGTCTGGCACTCAAGTGAGGTCAAGGTCCTCCGGAAACGAGCCTCACGCCTCCAGCAAAATGTCCACATCTCCTAGCCAGTCATTTATCTATTTCCTTACTTACTGCCCATAATCTTAAATTGTTATACATCTCCAAGCAACTATTTTACATATGGGTTATCACCTCAATATTTGCTAAACCTTCTAATCAGGTCAGGCTTGATGAATAACTCTCAAGGAGGGAGACTCGTTTCTCCTGTAGGCTGAGATCATAACAATATATATATATATATATATATATATATATATATATATATATATATATATATATATATATATATATATATATATATATATATATATGTCGTACCTAGTAGCCAGAAGGCACTTCTCAGCCTACTATGCAAGGCCCGATTTGCCTAATAAGCCAAGTTTTCATGAATTAATTGTTTTTCGACTACCTAACCTACCTAACCTAACCTAACTTTTGGGGCTACCTAACCTAACGTAACCTATAAAGATAGGTTAGGTTAGGTTAGGTAGGGTTGGTTAGGTTCGGTCATATATCTACGGTAATTTTAACTCCAATAAAAAAATTGACCTCATACATAATGAAATGGGTAGCTTTATCATTTCATTAGAAAAAAATTAGAGAAAATATATTAATTCAGGAAAACTTAGCTTATTAGGCAAATCGGGCCTTGCATAGTAGGCTGAGAAGTCCGTTCTGGCTACTAGGTACGACATACTAGGTATATATATATATATGTCGTACCTAGTAGCCAGAACGCACTTCTCAGCCTACTATGCAAGGCCCGATTTGTCTAATAAGCCAAGTTTTCATGAAATAATTATTTTTCGACTACCTAACCTACCTAACCTAACCTAACCTAACTTTTTCGGCTACCTAACCAAACCTAACCAATAAAATAGGTTAGGTTAGGTTAGGTAGGGTTGGTTAGGTTCGGTCATATATCTACATTAATTTGATCTCCAATAAAAGAAAATTGACCTCATACATAATGAAATGGGTAGCTTTATCATTCATAAGAAAAAAAATAGAGAAAATATATTAATTCAGGAAAACTTGGCTTATTAGGCAAATCGGGTCTTGCATATTAGGCCAAAAAGTGCGTTCTGGCTACTAGGTACGACATATGTATATATATATATATATATATATATATATATATATATATATATATATATATATATATATATATATATATATATATATATATATATATATATATATTGGTAGCAGTCTTTCCTGTAGACATATATTATTAAATATGACCGAAAAAGTAAGATTAATAATTCTAACACGAATTTTCTCAATCTTTCGTACATTTCTTTTCACTGTTGGTGGTAATTCAAAAATCAATTCTCCAAAATTCATTTTTATTTCTAGTCTGTCGCGACACTTGAGCGCGTTTCGTAAAACTTATTACATTTTCAAAGACTTTAGTTTAAACATACACAACTGAATAGAACTTACACATCTCCGATTTGTTTATATATATATTTGAGTGAGGTGGATGGGTTGAGGTGGTATTTAATAAGGTATTAATTTCATCAACACAAGACAGAACACGAAACAATGGGTATTGAATAGAAGTGATTGTAGAAAGCCTATTGGTCCATATTTCTTGATGCTTCTATATTGGAGCGGAGTCTTGAGGTGGGTAGAATATAGTTGTGCATTAATTGGCTGTTGATTGCTGGTGTTGACTTCTTGATGTGTAGTGCCTCGCAAACGTCAAGCCGCCTGCCATCGCTGTATCTATCAATGATTTCTGTGTTGTTTACTAGGATTTCTCTGGCGATGGTTTGGTTGTGGGAAGAGATTATATGTTCCTTAATGGAGCCCTGTTGCTTATGCATCGTTAAACGCCTAGAAAGAGATGTTGTTGTCTTGCCTATATACTGGGTTTTTTTGGAGCTTACAGTCCCCAAGAGGGCATTTGAAGGCATAGACGACGTTGGTCTCATTTAAAGCGTTCTGTTTTGTGTCTGGAGAGTTTCTCATGAGTAGGCTGGCCGTTTTCTGGTTTTATAGTAAATCGTCAGTTGTATCCTCTGATTTTTGTCTGTAGGAATAACGTTTCTATTAACAATATCTTTCAGGACCCTGAGTGACTTGGTCCTCAGTGAGGTTAATTCCTGCAAGGTTCAAAGACAACAAAACGCAACTACTTCATGCAACGAACGAGTGGAGAAATAGCAACATCGACGAAAGTATCCGTACCTGCATTGAACAACACCTCGACATCCTCACAGACCGACATCACCTCAGCACTGAAACAAGGATTATCAAGAAACTAACAACGTTATATGGAGGACCTATGGCAATTCCTCGACCAAGAGATGGCTTCCTGAACCTTTCAGGAATTAACCTCACTGAGGACCAAGTCACTCTCCTAAATCTGGGCATAAACTGTCACGTTATGTCCAGACCGAGTGAGATGGCCCGGAAAGTGGAGTTGGAAATTCTGTTGGACGACATATTCGACCTCGAGACACAAAAGAAGGTCACTACTAAAGATACCTTACAAGCAGAACTTATTGCGGAAGGAGGAAAGAATCGAGGCAATTACAGAAGCACCATACTGTCCCCTGAGCTCAAAGCGGCAGCCAAAAGCCTTCGTGAGAACAAGGAGATAGTTGTGAGGAGAGGTGACAAGTCGCCAATATACGTCATTCTTAAAAAAGACGAATATCTGGCGAAAATGAACCTCATACTCTCTGACCAAACTAAATTCCAAAGGGTAACGAAGGACACTACAGCCGAATTGAAAGCAAAGGTCAACAAACTAATCGAAACTGTGAACGCCAAGAAATCAGGACTCCACCTGCCAAAGATTATTGGGGAATATAAACCTGGATATGCGTATGGAAATGTCAAGACATACAAGCCTGGAAACCCACTTCGGCCAATCATTAGCCAGATACCCACACCCACGTACAGACTAGCGAAGCGACTCAACGGCCTGCTGACTCCTTATGTCCCTTGCGCCTTCAGCCTGAAGTCGCCAAAGGAATTTGTTGACTTACTGCGGGGCACACGGGCCACAGGAATAAGAGCCTCGTTGGACGTAGAATCGCTGTTCACCAGCGTACCAGTGGACGAGACAATCGGGATAATAGCCGACAGAGTGTATCGTGATCCAGCCTGTACTCCTCTTGACATACCAGAAAATATCCTAAGGAAACTACTCCAAGCTTGTACTAAAGAGGCACCCTTCTTGAGCCCGGATGGGCACATGTATAAGCAAGGAGATGGGGTCGCCATGGGTTCTCCCCTAGGTGTCCTGTTTGCAAACTTCTACATAGGCACCATCGAGCAAAAAGTCTTAGTCGACATGAACTTGAAACCGGCCATATACTGCAGGTATGTTGACGACATTTTTACACAGGTACCTGATGTCAGACATCTGCAGGAGCTGAAGGAGGCATTTGAGCGGAGTTCCGTGCTGCATTTCACTTACAAGATGGAAAAGGATGGGAAGCTGCCCTTTCTAGATGTAACAGTCATGGAAATGAGCGGAGGTCTCCACACTGCAGTCTACACTAAGGAAACGAACATAGGAATGTGCCTAAATGCCAAAAGCGACTGCCCAGATAGGTACAAGAGAAATGTTGTTAACGCATATGTCGACCGTGCTCTCAGCCACAGCTCAGAATGGAAGCAAGTCGACGAAGAACTCTATAGGGTAAGGCAGGTCCTAGTCAACAACGGCTTCTCCAATGGTTTCGTCGAAGACATCATAAGAAGGAAAGTGAAACGCCATGCAACCTCTGAAGAGACAACCAACACAACACCTATACCCCCTATTAGACTATTTTACAGGAACTTCTTTTCCACAGCTCATAAAACGGAGGAAAGGGTCCTGAAAGATATTGTTAATAGAAACGTTATCCCTACAGACAAAAATCAGAGGATACAACTGACGATTTACTATAAAACCAGAAAACGGCCAGCCTACTCATGAGAAACTCTCCAGACACAAAACAGAACGCTTTAAAAGAGACCAACGTCGTCTATGCCTTCAAATGCCCTCTTGAGGACTGTAAGCTCCAAAAAACCCAGTATATAGGCAAGACAACAACATCTCTTTCTAGGCGTTTAACGATGCATAAGCAACAGGGCTCCATTAAGGAACATATAATCTCTTCCCACAACCAAACCATCGCCAGAGAAATCCTAGTAAACAACACAGAAATCATCGATAGATACAGCGATAGCAGGCGGCTTGATGTTTGCGAGGCACTACACATCAAGAAGTCAACACCAGCAATCAACAGCCAATTAATGCACAACTATATTCTACCCACCTCAAGACTCCGCTCCAATATAGAAGCATCAAGAAATATGGACCAATAGGCTTTCTACAATCACTTCTATTCAATACCCATTGTTTCGTGTTCTGTCTTGTGTTGATGAAATTAATACCTTATTAAATACCACCTCACCCCATCCACCTCACTCAAATGTAGATATTAACAAATCGGAGATGTGTAAGTTCTATTCAGTTGTGTATGTTTAAACTAAAGTCTTTGAAAATGTAATAAGTTTTGCGAAACGCGCTCAAGTGTCGCGTCAGACTAGAAATAAAAATGAATTTTGGAGAATTGATTTTTGAATTACCACCAACAGTGAAAAGAAATGTACGAAAGATTGAGAAAATTCGTGTTAGAATTATTAATCTTACTTTTTCGGTCATATATATATATATATATATATATATATATATATATATATATATATATATATATATATATATATATATATATATATATATATATATATATATATATATATATATATATATATATATAATATATATATATATATATATATATGTCTCATGTCTCTCCCGTCCCCTCTTCCTCCCTACCATTCCCTCACTCGTCCTCCCCACCAGCCCCCACTTCCCTGTCCTCTTGTCCTTCCCACCATTTTCCATTCACCTCTTCCCTCGTCCCCACCATCCCCAGCTTCCCCATCCCCTCGTCCTCCCCACCATTACACCACTCCCCTGTCCCCTCGTCCTCCCCAGCATCCACCACTCCTGTCGTCTTGTCCTCTCCACTATTCCTCACTCACTCGTTTGATGCACTCCCAAATGACCTGATGTTCTAATCAGAAAATTGGAAACATCAAATGATCTGATGTTTCTGTCACTGAAATATAGGGAAAGCAGTTAAAAAACGAAATGAAAAACAATGAAAAATTAAAAAAATAAACTATGCTCACAAAATGAACAGTATGGTAAACAACACAGCTCAATTCCAACACAATATCACACAAAATAATTATTAAATCATAATGAAAAAAAATCGAAATCCATGAAAATGCAATTTATCAATGAAATTAGAGACATTGAGACATTGAAATTGTAACATATATAGTATAGCGTGTGTTGCTCTTACCTGCAACAGATGGCGCTGTTTCTTAAAAAAAGAATGCTTTTACATGTCACAGATGTGGCATCTATACTTACAAAATGAACAGTATGGTAAACAACATAGCTCAATTCCAACGCAATGTCACACAAAATGTATAAATCAAAATGAAAATAGATATCTATGAAAATTCAATTTATAAATGCAATCAAAATCATTGAAATGGAATTATAACTTATTTAGAATAGTGTTTATTGCTATTACGTGCAACAGATGGTGCTGTTTAAAAAAATAACATGTTTTTACCTGTCACAGGTGTAGCATCTTTATGGCAGGTATATAAAAATTAGAGCGTATTCGAATATAATGTTTTGACAAAATTTCAAAGCCATTGGTGAGGAACTTTCGAAGATTACAGCATGTGCTGCTCTTACGTCCAATAGATGGTGCTATTTTTCACAAAGGCATGTTTTTTCCTGTCATAGGTGAGGCATGTATATAGTAGGTATACAAAAACATGCGCGTATTCGAATGAAACGTTGCATCAAAATTTCAAAGGAATCGGTAGAGAGGTTTCAAAACTTTCCCTCTCAAGAAAAACATAGTTTTTCAAAAAAAGCATGATTTTTATTGTCACAGATGTGACGTCTATATAGTATGTATATAAAAACCCGCTCGGATGCGAATGGCACGTTGTGTGAAAATTTCAAAGCAATCAGTTAAAAACTTTCAGAGATTAGTGATTTTGAACAAACGAACATTTCCATTTTTATTTATATAGATATGAGACGATGTCGACACCATCTGTGGAGTGCACTCAACCCCAATTATTTTAGGAGGGGAGGTGTGATGATGTCAGAACCATCTGTTGTGCTTTATCTGTTGTTAGTGCTTCAGGTACTAACTTACCAGTTAGTTCCTGAAGCATATATGCAGAAGGTTCATAACCATAAGAAAACAGCAAAGCACACTTTTACGGAGTTCGCTTGCATTAAGGAGCGGTTGTTTTACGAATGGTGAGTGTCTCGGAAGATTGAGACTAAGGAACAGCTGGGACTACTTATCCTTTTAGAAGATTTCGAGGAGTATCTATCAGGTCGTCTGAAAACGTATGTGGAGGAACAGCAAGTAGAGACTTTGGGTGCTGTAGCCACCATGGCTGAAGACTACATTTCAACCCGTATGCCTTCTACAAGATATGTTCCCAAGATCTACTCATAACCTTACTTAGAGAAAGAACGAGGAGAAAGGAAAAAAGAACGACAAGAAAGGAAAGTCTCTGTCTCATCTCTGTTGTTTTCCTTGTCTTGCCTCATCTTTCTTGAAATTGGTGACCTGGAGAACGTGCAGTGATCCTGTACTTATAGAATCCACTCAGTAAAACACCTAAACTATTGGGACCGGCTAAAATGCCTAAATCTGTATTATCTTGAGTGCAGGCTGGAGAGATACATAATAATTTACACGTGGAAAATAGTAGAGGGGGCTGGTCCCAAACCAGCACACAGAAATAACATCACATGAGACCAGAAGGCATGACAGAATGTGCAGAATACCTCCCGTTGAAGAGCAGAGGTGCAACAGGTACTCTGAGAGAGAACTCTATCAACATCAGAGGCCCGAGACTGTTCAACACGCTTCCACTACACATAACTGGCCGACCCCTCACAGTGTTCAAGAGAGAACTTGAAAAGCACCTCCAAAGGATACCTGCTCAACCAGGCTGTAATTTCAAACGTCAGGCTGCTCGCAGCCGCGTCCAACAGCCTGGTTGACCAGTTCAGCAACGAGGAGGCTTGGTCGAGGACCGGGCTGCGGGGACGCTAAGCCCCAAAACCATCTCAAGGATCAAAGTCAAGTATGTTTATTGAGACAAGAAAATACATTTCAAAAGAATAGAGTAGCTTAGGCTATTCAAGGTAACCGCAAGGTAACCTTCTACAAAGTATAAACTGTAGGAGAGAGCCGTTCCACATGGTGCCATGAAGAAAACCCCAGGTAGTCCATGACGAACAAGTCCAAGGAGAGACAGTGCTTTGGACATGCTGGAAGAAAGGATGCGTGTCTGCTAAGTTTAAGTGCAGGGCAGGTAACGACCCTCATAGGAAAGTTATGTTGCTAAGTTGTGTGACACCGCCTGTGGGAACCCACTCCATATGGATAAATAGGAGGGAGAAACCAGGATTGTTTGCCCCATACACTTCGAAAGGGTATGTATCGAGTGACCAGTGTGAAAAATCAGTAGTAATTCTCCGAGATAGTGGAGCAGCTGACTCTCTGATTTTGAAGAGCTCGTTACCCAAGGAAGTGCCTACTGTAGGAAAGCACAGGGGTCTATTACATGGGTTTCCCTCCACTTTTTATGTTACCCCCTTAATAGAGGTTCACTTGGAATCATTATATTTCAATAGCAGGTGTACATTGGCAGTAGAAGACCTATTGAAGGGATTGAGGTAATACTGGCCAATGACTTAGCGTTTGGTTTGGACAATAACCATCTCATACTTGTTGCAGATCCAGTAGAAGATGTGGTGAAGCCAGTAAAAGCAGTACAAACCAGATCCCAAGTAAAGACTTAGCTGGGATTGGATAATTTTTTTAACCCTACACCTACCCCACAGGTTGCCTATAGTACTCCATCTTACTCTCTAGACTCTACTCCAGAACTGAAGCTCTGGACTAGAGCAACCTTGATTACCGAGCCGAGCAAGAGAAGGACCCCCAGGTGAAAGCTCTTGCAGACACCATCAAGACCAGTTCGAAGGCAGGTGACCAGTATTTCTGAAAGGACAAGTTACTGGGCCGGAGGTATCCACAAATACCCCTTGACTCCACGGGTAGGTACGCAGGTAGTCGTGCCTTCAGTGTTCAGAACCAAGCAGATGGAGACAGCCCATGCTGGATTATATTATGGACATTGCAGGCTTGCAAAAATTTTGTATCGCTGGATGCTTTTTTCTTCTTCCTCATGTTTTATTTTCCTCCCCCCACCTCTTCTCCTTTCTGACTTCCCTTTCTGCCGACTTTTTGCCATTCTTGAATATTTTTCTAATGTCATATTCTGTTTGACACCGGGTGTTTAGGGAGGTACACTTTAACTCACTCGTAGAACTATGGTACCTGATGTTGTCGAGCGAGGGGGGGATGCTTTTATTGTCAATCCTTGCCTTTGTTGCTGAACCCTATCTCAACGGACTGACAGCTCTTAAGGTTGCGATTGCAGGGCGTATACTCACAATGCGCTCCTGGGGATCCCATCTTGATGGGTGTCCTATCCTCTAATTGTGGTTCCATGGTGGGTATGGGGGCTTATTCGTGGATGAAATCTTTCCCAGTTTGTTTTTATGCCTTTCTCTGACCTCATTTAACTTCTCAGACTGATGGGATGGGCGGCCAGGCCACCGATTCGGACTGTGAGGGAAGGTCAGGCTTTCTAGCCCCTCCAGCTACTTTGGGCCCAGACCAAGCTGCTTTTCTGACTCTCCCGACCAACACTCTCTGCTACCCTCCCACCTCTGTGGCAGGGTTGAGCCCCAAGCCCCCAGTGGTCATCACCTGGCATGACGTCGTCTCTCGTTGTAATAACTCCGCCTTTTACATCCTCTCTTACTGGGGGAGCTCGGCACCGTCACCTCCGCATTTGCACATGTATGATTTCTTCCTGATCAATTACATTTCAGACTACGTGCACTAAGTATTTTGATCTCAGTCATGTTGATCCTACTCGTCCTAATGATTTATTCCTCCATAAACACCTCGTTGATTCAATGGATATATTTGTCACTTTTAACCCCACCCATTCTGGTACACGTGTCATTGTAGCCCCTTCTCAAGAAGCGGCTGCTTGCTTGGCTTCGTTGTCCTGCATTGGAGATTGATACCCCTGTTCAGATCTCAAAAAAGATCTGAACAGGGGTTAAATGGTTAAAGTTAGGGGTTAAGGTTAAATGCCAGCATTGGCACAGTTTTTCAGAGAACTGAAAGACTGCCATGAGGTTATTAAATATATTCTTGAGGGCCAAGGCCATTCTATCCTCCCGATAGATACCTTCACTCAAACCCTCCCTCATGATCGTGCACAATTGAGGTGTCTCTATGCCCCTTGTGTGGAGCCTCGAGCCTCTAAGACAGTGTTCTTCTTCTCAAGCTCACTGCATTAATTGCTGTGATGCCCACCCTGCCTTCTCCCGCACATGTGTGCACAACAAATTTGAGGAAGCCATCCTCACTTTGAAACATTGTGATCATTTTTTCTTTTCCTGAGGCGAGACACCAGGTTTGCCGTCTTCCCTTTTTTTTCCGATATGTCTTATGCTCGTGTGTTGCTTTCCACTTCTCCCCCTCGTCCTCTCTCGCTATCTCAGTTTCCTAACCGTTTCCAGGTCTTGGACACCGACACCTCCACCACCTATCTGCTCATTTGCGTTGTGGTTCTCCTTCTAGTGTTTCCTTCCTACTTTCCCAGTCTTCCTTGTCTCCTGTTCCCTCTTTCCCTTCTCACCCCAATCCTTCTTTTCAGCCCTCCCCTCTGTCTTTTAGCCCTCCTCACCGCCTGTCTGTCCTGGCCATTGTCCATCCTCCTCCCAGCGTTCTTCATGTTGACTATTCCCGTTCTGCTTCTCTTGTTGAGACTGTAGAGGCTGTTGCCCACCACATTGCTGATGGTACACCAGTCTCTCTCCATCAGTATCGTAAGCCTGGCTCTTCTCCCTCCTCCCCAACGAGTATGATGGCTTCAATATATTCCTCACCTTCCGACTCCGACACTATCCCTGCTTCCCCTCCCATTTCAGTGGTGGAGTCGCCTGATACGGAGGTTCCTTTGGTCTTTGAATCTCTCTCTTGGATGCTGTCCTTGATCCAGTGCACTCTCTTGCTTCTGTCCTTCCTTCCCCCCAATTCTCGCAACCGCCCTTCTTCGATGCTTCCTCCCACTCCAGACTGTCAGTCCGCTTCTGGTCCATCCTCCCTTGTCTTTGCTATCTTTGCCTATGCCTCGTCACCCCAATTTCACTGATCCTGATCCTGATCTTTAGTCTACTGTGTTCTTCTATGCCTTTGTTTCTCCCTTGTTATCTCAGTTTCTATTCTCTCTTTTTTGTCTATGTCTGTTCTTCAATGGAAATATTCATAGTTTTTATGCGAACTTCCATGAACTCCAACTTCTGATCACGCAATTTTCACGTTTTGTGTTTGTCTCCAGGAGCGATGCTTTGCGCTCATCCTGGTCACTTCTGTAGTTATTTCTTTCTCTCTTCCCCTCTAGCTTTTGCTAGGGCCCTTAACTCTACAGCTCTCTTGATCTGTGATGATATTGCCCTCATTCCCTTACTTTTTTGTCCCATATTCGGTGTTCTGCAGCCCGTATCTTTGTGAATAAATGGTATACGGTCTGTTCCATTTATCTCCCCCTAAATGTCCCACTTTTTCTTCTTGATCCTAAACAATTGTTGAACTCCTTACCAGAGCCTGTGCTCATTTTATGTGCTTTTAACTGTCCGTATACCGACAGTTAAAAGTACGTGGGTGAAGCATTTACAGCGTTGTGGTTCGAACAAAATTCGTTAGTAAAGAACTTGTGCCGGAAGCGTTCGAACATCATCAGTTGTGAGTCCTGTGTAAACTGTTTTTCATTCATAAACAGGGGGGTTTGGCAGGTGCATGGAATCACTTCTGGGTCTTTGTTTGGAGGACGGGCTGACTGGTGCCTTGACTGCCTGGTGCTGCCTGGTGCTACCCTCCACCACCTGGCTTCCTTGTAGTCTACCCTCCACCACCTGGCTTCCTTGTAGTCTACCCCTCACCATTTAACCTAATTGTAGTGTCCTGTTGAAACCTACTTTCTAATGTTGCAAGCACCACTTGGCTGTAGTAACTAGTGTTAGCATACTATTGCAGTGTACTTTTCATGACATGTTTGGTGTGACGTGTACAAGTTGGTAGAGAGCTTCCAACTTGCTAGCAGCCTACTTGTCCACTGCCCACCACCTCACTCCGACAGCTGTTGTGTGTTTGCTAACATATATTGGATCTGTGAGAAAAATGTAAATCCATTTTTGTGTGCTTTCATAAGTACATCAATATATTATTTGTTACCTGCTGTCTCCCAGAATACCCAAACAATTACGCCAAGCCATTATAATTGCCCTCTTCGGGATTATTTATTTGCAATATTTCAATAATATTTAGTTTTGTCACATTTTTCTAGATTAAACAAAATCTGCAGAATAGTAAATGTTTACTTGTGAATAAGAGTGAGAACCCGTGTTGTGAACAGGTTAGCCTCACGTCCAAACTGGAAGAGCTGGTGGACCAGCTGGCGGAGAACACTCACAACATCTGGGCCCGGGAGCGGATCCTACAAGGCTGGACCTACGGCCTCAACGAGGACCCAGTCATGCATCGCTCACCTCACCTCGTCAGCTATGGAAACGTCGACGATGCAATCAAAAAGGCCAACCGAGACACAGCATCCGAGACCATTCGGACTCTCCTTGTGTATGGCTACATTCTGGAGGCTCCCACGGGAGACCAGGCTGAAGGTGAGCGGCAACCTGCTTGGTATAACACATCTTGCACAACGCTCACGAGAGATAGGAAGGGATTGTGGGAAATAATATTGAGCTCTTGCATGCGACACCATGTTTCGTTAGATCTCAATGGTGAACTAAATTTAAACATCTGTCACATTGTATGGATGTGACAGTTGTTTTAACTATTCTCAGCATGGATGAAAAAGAATGTGTCATTCAGCTATTATATATATCGGTATGAGAAAATCATCTTGGGGGATCGAACCGGCGTTCAGGTGATTTCCAGACACCTGCCTTAACCGACTCTGCCACGATAAGACAAAAGCCTATCAACTCTGGGAATCATCAGAACGCCGATTCGAGTCATCCCATTGCCACAAAATTATTTTCTCGTTGACATATCATGCCATTATGATTTCTTTGTAACGTATCAGTATGGGGAGTGATTATCGCCGTGCGGATGATGAAAATGGTTGAGCAAAAATTCAGTCATATTATAATTTTGGAATTATTATAATTAAGAAAATTTATTCGAGTAATACATTCAAAGTAGTGTTGAGAAACTGTGCAAGAGTACGAGCAGCATATCTCGAGATGCATCTGTTTAGATTTACTTCTACACTCATATAGTTTACAAACTTTGCTACACTCTTTTTTACATGCTAATGAACTTTTAATAAAACCTACCTGTTCAAATGTCATTTAATATAATAATTAGTTTGCTTATATCTCATATATTTATGAGATATATATTATATTTCATATCTCATATATTTAAGATATCCATTTATCTCTTCACGTGACACACGTATATGTATAGAGTTAAACTAAACACTTAAAAAAAGACTTGACTTTACACTTAAGATTCCACTGATTAATGCCGATACAAGTCTGTTACTCCTGTTGCAACCCGTTCTCGAACTTGCTTACTGTCAATATTGGCGTATTTAATAAGTGCATATGTGACATACTAATTGATTGTGAATATTTTAGTTTACCTTGAAAAGCTTCATAGAAAACACCGACCTTACCTAACCTTCTTAGTATGTTAAGATAAGCATCTTATTGCTTCTTATTTACAATTATTACTTAACCTATCAACGGTATAGGTTTACTGTCAATATTGGCGTATTTAATAAGTGCATATGTGACATACTAATTGATTGTGAATATTTTAGTTTACCTTGAAAAGCTTCATAGAAAACACCGACCTTACCTAACCTTCTTAGTATGTTAAGATAAGCATCTTATTGCTTCTTATTTACAATTATTACTTAACCTATCAACGGTATAGGTTAAGTAATAATTGTAATTAAGAAGCAATAAGATACTAATCTTAACATACTAAGAAGGTTAGGTGAGGTCGGTGTTTTCTATGAAGCTTTTCAAGGTAAACTAAAGTATTCACAATCAATTAGTATGTCACATATGCACTTATTAAATACGCCAATATTGACAGTAAGCAAGTGCGAGAACGGGTTGCCTGTAAACACTTCATCACGTAACATCAGTTCTACTATATCCACACACTTCTTCACGTAACATCAGTTCTACTATATCCACACACTTCTTCAAAGTTCCTCTGTTCTTCCACAATAAGGGGGGCGGGGAGGGGGAACACAACTTGGAGACGGTTTCTCCAGAAATCTTGTGATTTATCCTGACCAGGTTATTGATACAGACCAGAGACCTACTGAAGGTCCCACCGGAAAGATAAGTTGCATTAAATGCAACATTTTACCTATTTTGATGGGATTAACTTGGACCACAGTGGTGAGGACACTAACATGGACCACAGTGTTGAGGACACTAACATGGACCACAGTGGTGAGGACACTAACATGGACCACAGTGTTGAGGACACTAACATGGACCACAGTGTTGAGGACACTAACATGGACCACAGTGGTGAGGACACTAACATGGACCACAGTGGTGAGGACATAACATGGACCACAGTGTTGAGGACACTAACATGGACCACAGTGGTGAGGACACTAACATGGACCACAGTGTTGAGGGCACTAACATGGACCACAGTGTTGAGGGCACTAACATGGACCACACAGTGTTGAGGACACTAACATGGACCACAGTGGTGAGGACACTAACATGGACCACAGTGTTGAGGGCACTAACATGGACCACAGTGTTGAGGGCACTAACATGGACCACAGTGTTGAGGGCACTAACATGGACCACACAGTGTTGAGGGCACTAACATGGACCACAGTGTTGAGGACACTAACATGGACCACACAGTGTTGAGGGCACTAACATGGACCACACAGTGTTGAGGACACTAACATGGACCACACAGTGGTGAGGACACTAACATGGACCACAGTGTTGAGGGCACTAACATGGACCACAGTGTTGAGGGCACTAACATGGACCACAGTGTTGAGGACACTAACATGGACCACAGTGTTGAGGGCACTAACATGGACCACAGTGTTGAGGGCACTAACATGGACCACAGTGTTGAGGGCACTAACATGGACCACAGTGTTGAGGGCACTAACATGGACCACAGTGTTGAGGGCACTAACATGGACCACAGTGTTGAGGACACTAACATGGACCACAGTGTTGAGGGCACTAACATGGACCACAGTGTTGAGGGCACTAACATGGACCACAGTGTTGAGGGCACTAACATGGACCACACAGTGTTGAGGGCACTAACATGGACCACAGTGTTGAGGACACTAACATGGACCACACAGTGTTGAGGGCACTAACATGGACCACACAGTGTTGAGGACACTAACATGGACCACACAGTGGTGAGGACACTAACATGGACCACAGTGTTGAGGGCACTAACATGGACCACAGTGTTGAGGGCACTAACATGGACCACAGTGTTGAGGACACTAACATGGACCACAGTGTTGAGGGCACTAACATGGACCACAGAGTTGAGGACACTAACATGGACCACAGTGTTGAGGGCACTAACATGGACCACACAGTGTTGAGGGCACTAACATGGACCACAGTGTTGAGGACACTAACATGGACCACAGTGTTGAGGGCACTAACATGGACCACACAGTGTTGAGGACACTAACATGGACCACACAGTGGTGAGGACACTAACATGGACCACAGTGTTGAGGGCACTAACATGGACCACAGTGATGAGGACACTAACATGGACCACAGTGTTGAGGGCACTAACATGGACCACAGTGTTGAGGGCACTAACATGGACCACACAGTGTTGAGGACACTAACATGGACCACACAGTGTTGAGGACACTAACATGGACCACACAGTGGTGAGGACACTAACATGGACCACAGTGATGAGGACACTAACATGGACCACAGTGTTGAGGGCACTAACATGGACCACAGTGTTGAGGGCACTAACATGGACCACACAGTGGTGAGGACACTAACATGGACCACAGTGTTGAGGGCACTAACATGGACCACAGTGTTGAGGGCACTAACATGGACCACAGTGTTGAGGGCACTAACATGGACCACAGTGTTAAGGGCACTAACATGGACCACACAGTGGTGAGGACACTAACATGGACCACAGTGTTGAGGGCACTAACATGGACCACAGTGTTGAGGGCACTAACATGGACCACAGTGTTGAGGACACTAACATGGACCACAGTGTTGAGGACACTAACATGGACCACAGTGTTGAGGACACTAACATGGACCACAGTGTTGAGGGCACTAACATGGAGGTGTGTTGGTGACAGCGGCGGCCGCAGCCATACAGAGCATCAAGCGAGGCACGGCCCACCGAACCTACCGTCTGGAGAACACCAACGCCGTCACTTCTGGCAAATGGTACTTTGAGATGGAAGTTCTTACCTCTGGACCCATGCGCGTGGGCTGGATAGAGACGAGCAGTCCGCCCGGGACGGAGCTGGGCTGCGACGACAAGTCTTGGGCCTTCGACGGGTTCCGTGTAAGTATGAAGAATGGGTGAGCTTCTCCCGCTTCTTTGGGAGAGCTCACTGGTCGCTCTTGTCACATCCTATCGTTCACTATGTAAATAATAAATTAAACAAATTTAAATGCTGTTCATTTATTTGAACGTTATTTATGGTAATTTTATTATGCCAAATAATATGAGACAAGTAGATTCCTGAGTAAATAAAGCAACAATCAGTAGACCGACACAATTACTGGAGAAGTTCATAATTGTTTTGGTCATGCTGAAATTTAATTGTAATTGCACTCAGATAAATGCTAATTACTGTTGTACGTAATTTTCCGTCAGTTCAGTGAAAAATTGCAAGTGATTGTCAATAATATAGAAATGTTTTCACATTGAACCTTTATCAGCTTGGGACACCTAGACGTGACAAGTTTCATGATTTGTTAATTGTGTGTGATGACTGTGACACAGTGCTTAGGAACTGTGACGACTGTGACACAGTGCTCAGGAACTGTGACACAGTGCTCAGGAACTGTGACACAGTGCTCAGGAACTGTGACACAGTGCTCAGGAACTGTGACACAGTGCTCAGGAACTGTGACACAGTGCTCAGGAACTGTATGATGACTGACACAGTGCTCAGGAACTGTGACGACTGTGACACAGTGCTCAGGAACTGTATGATGACTGACACAATGCTCAGGAACTGTGACGACTGTGACACAGTGCTCAGGAACACACACACTCTCTCTCTCTCTCTCTCTCTCTCTCTCTCTCTCTCTCTCTCTCTCTCTCTCTCTCTCTCTCTCTCTCTCTCTCTCTCTCTCTCTCTCACTCACTCACTCACTCTCTCTCTCTGTGAAAGCATTTACTGCTGCAAGTAAACAGTCTCACACTCCCATAGATATTAGCAAAATTCACCTTCAAATAAGTCATGCAGTTTTCTAAATATTCGATAGTAAATAATATCAAGCATAATATCGTTGAATATAATGACTGGTCTAATACAGTGCTCTAAATGTCTAGTCTGAATATGAGTTATAACAATTGTAGTAAGAACAAGTATGTTGTGGTGTGGTAAACACATGGCACAGATCACAGTCCTGCGCAACGCTCAACATATGGGGCACATGCCATATATATATTGAAGATGAAAATTGCAGCAACTCTGTTGACTTGATGCTATTGTGACTACTTGGTATAAACAAGTCAGGTTTGAAATGTATAATGAATGTAGAAGTGGGTGTGAGAGTGAAGCGGTGCCTCCTGGGCTGTAAGTATGAAGCAGTAACTTGGCCTGTATCTTTAAAGCACATGAAGCACCATATGGGCGGGACGGAGGCGTACGGACGACGTGCCCAGCCGGGCGACGTTGTAGGGGTAATGATGGACCTGCATGACAAGACCATCAGTAAGTGTGTTGGTGTACCTGGCTGGCCTGCCTCTCCGCTCGGGTCTCCCGTCGCACCACACACGCCCACAAAACACATTCCAACATAACTTATCACACTTGTTTACATAAATGAAACATTTTCACACACACACAAAAAAAATCCAAAGACGTGATGGTGCGGGATGAGGCTTGAGGGGTACCGTGAGTGTGCTATCTCTGTGGTACCGTGAGCGTGCTATCTCTGTGGTACCGTGAGTGTGCTATCTCTGTGGTACCGTGAGTGTGCTATCTCTGTGGTACCGTGAGTGTGCTATCTCTGTGGAGTCTTTCACTAACATTCAAGGTCTCTATTCTTCACAGATGTGCATCAGCCGCTCTGCAGCCACATAAGTTCCTACCCCTAACCCAGCGCTGTGTTCTACACCGTGTTCTTGGCATGTAGTAAACTGCAGCACAAACTCCACATGGAAACTAACCATAACAATTATACTCCCTCACCAAAAATCTTAAAGTGGTGCAGTGCCACTTTCATTGACGTGTCTGCTGCACTTTACTACTGTCTGATTTTTACCCTAAATAATGTCTCGTTGCAAAAATAAGTGTCCCTGTTGCAATGTTGCTAATAGTTTGTATGTGATACAGGAAGAAAAGTGTCATTCGGGCGGTTTGGACAGCTACGGCCACAAGTGGCAGGTCGGAGACGTGGTAGGCGTGTGCCTTGATATATTCGACAGAACCATCAGTGAGTGATTGATGTCTAATCCTTGCTGACTGTCGTGAGTGGTGAAGTAGCGGGTGTGGTGGCTAGCTCACGTTAGTTGTAGCATTAGACATTTAGCCGGAATTTCTGGCAGAATATGAGCGGTACCTAACTAGCTTATAACGTAGATCATGTTGATGCTTGTATGTTTCTGGCCCGTCGAGGTCGGGCAAAGCGTCCTGGCTCGTCTGTTGCATCTTCCCGTCCCATGCGTGTGGCTGTTCTAGTTATCTTCGTATGACCGTTTGCATTGCAGTCATTTTAGATATGTCATGCTTGCACTCAAGACAGCAGCACTATATGTGGAGCTACTGTGGTTACCCGTGTACGACGGGAGGAAGCAGGTGTGGAGCCGGTGGCTTCCTCCACCCGATGTACGCAGCCAATTTTATACTTTTTGAGTTACCGATGTATTACTGCTACGCACACACCGCCTGCAGGCCACTAAGGCCTCCAGGCGTTCATCAAGGGCTTCACAAAACTAGGGCTTCCTGCTTCGCATTAGTGTTTTCTTTAAGCATGTTTGTTCCAACAATTATAACTTCAGTCGACACAGAAATTTATGACAAATTATGTGGTCTTTCTATTTTCTAATGTACAAAGTGCGGATAAAGGTCAGTCTTACAGCCCTGCTGCTGGTACTCTTCCTCGGAGAGAAGAGTGCATAAGAGTGCATTTATACTGCCGTATGTATTGATATGTATAACCGTGTATGTCTGCCGTCTACTGTATTTTGGAACTGCATTTTTGTTTTCTCGTTGCATGTAAATGTTTGATTTTTGTTATTAATGAATTTGTTGTACTTACATTGAGTCTCATGAGTCACTCACAGATGTCAAGTCCATAGTGTGTGTGTGTGTGTTACAAATAGTGGGTTGTACTATGGGGGATCTAGTGTTAATGTGGTGAAGGGGCAGCAGTTAGAATAAAGATGTATCTCTAATAGTGGTGAGCAGTAAGGCCCGGCCCCCAATAAAAAATATAAACAGTGATTAATAATTGGCTACAAAACAATGTCAGTCTAGAGGTAGATCACAGATCTCCTACACAGGAAGAATGGATACTCCTTTAACTTACTTATTTATTAACCCCTTAACAACCCCCCATATACATTCACACAAATAACAATAATAACTTTACCACACTATCTTACGTTAAAAGCCTTGGTCCACATAAGCAGGATGCAAGGTTTTACACTGAGCACAAGCTAGGGTAAAGTTTACTAGTGAAGAACTTGAAGCTTGAGGCAGCTTAGGGTAGTGAGCCCAAGTGGTACCCTAGCACAACACAACACTAAGGGGTACCCAAACACTGGAAAATACTACCCCAGGTCTACACCAATCTTACAATCTCAGAGTAGGCACAATTAAATACACAATACTTATCTTAGTAAACTAGACACAGAAATAGGTAAGGGTGAGTAGTAGGAGGAAGGGGAGAGAGGTGCAGAGCCACACAGTATAGATGTTTACACCTCGAACGCCAGCCAGAGAAGGGAGACCGTCTCCAGTCTCCTTCCTCAGCTGACTCGCTGCCGGCAGACTACTCAATTAATTGTACAGCAGCCCTATATCCAAGTTTACTCAGATCTACTTTACTAATACTTTCTAATTATTTGTAAACATAGTTGATGCCTATTTTATTACTTAATAATCAACCCCAAGCTCAGTCTTTAAATGCTCTTTGAGAAACAAGAATCGTCTTACGTCTGGCAGGGAAGATACAAACACAGACACCTCGCCATGCGTCCCACTAATATAAAGTAGTTTATTTAGCTCAATTTGACCTCTGGTTTCCATTTGAGGAACCCAGGGTCGTAACAGTGTCAGTGTGTGTGTGTGTGTGTGTGTATGATACCCACTCTCCCCCAGGCATATTGTCCCTGTATGTGGCTGTTGTGTAGCCTAGGTGGCTATGGAAAGTTAACATTAAATATACTACTTTTATTTTTTAAATTTATACTTTTCAAAAATAAGTGAATAAAAAATTTGGAGAAGAAACAAATGTGGACATATTATGTACAGTTTGTGAGCCTACGGAGATTAATCATGAGGATAGGCACCGCAAGGTTATTGTAGTGATATGAAGAGTTGGCACTTACAACTATCGAAGTAAATGTGGTAGGTAGCATTAAAGGGGTGTAGTTGGCACTGTTGGAGATAGTTGGCACTATGACAGATAGTTGGCACTGTTGGAGATAGTTGGCACTGTTGGAGATAGTTGGCACTATGGGAGATAGTTGGCACTATGAGAGATGGTTGGCACTACGGGGGATAGTTGGTACTATATTAGATGGAACTGAAATGTGATTGGTACTATGGGGCGTGGCCTCGTAGCCTGGTGGATAGCGCGCAGGACTCGTAATTCTGTGGCGCGGGTTCGATTCCCGCACGAGGCAGAAATAAATGGGCAAAGTTTCTTTCACCCTGAATGCCCCTGTTACCTAGCAGTAAATAGGTACCTGGGAGTTAGTCAGCTGTCACGGGCTGCTTCCTGGGGGTGGAGGCCTGGTCGAGGACCGGGCCGCGCGGACACTAAAGCCCCGAAATCATCTCAAGATAACCTCAAGATGGGAGATGGTCGGCACTATGACAGATAGTTGTCACTATGGGATATGGCACTATGACAGTTGGCACCAAGAGAGATGGTACTATTAGAGTTGTTGGCACTGAGAGATGGTTGGCACTATGCACTATGGGAGATAGTTGGCACTATGGGAGATAGTTGGCACTATGAGAGATATTGACACTATGGGAGATGGCACTATGAGATAGTTGTCATATGGGAGATGGCACTATGAAAGATAGTTGGCATTACTGGGAGAGACATTTTCATGTTGCTTATTAGCGAATGTAAGATAATAGTTTAAGGCATATAATAACAGACTGTAGAGCACTCACTATTACACACAAACGAACTGGATAGATAGAGTCCTCACTCTTAATCTCATATATTTATTTATTCTTGTTAAGAAAAATACTAAGAAAATGTGATTCATCTTCCATCGGTAATATAACATCTTCCATCGGTAATATAAACGGAAAATCAGGAACATTTTAGTTAATTCTAATGAAAACACATTGATTTTTATCATTTGTATTTGAAACAACATTGTCATATGTCTTTTCTTGGATCTAAATAATACGAAACCTCGCTTTATGATTTGAAGATAAAATCCTCAAATATGGTATAATAATGACTTTTTTCACGTTTTTCATGTAGTTTGATATTACGTAAATATATTCATTTTTACCAATATTTCGATACTATTTCATGTAGTATCACGATATGTGATTTGGCCTTCAAATCTCAGATTTTCGCATAATATTGCATTTTAAGCATGTTTTCTGGCATTTTCTGGCATATAGTGACTTTTTCACGTTATTCATGTAGTGTGATTTTTCGTATATATATTCGTTTTCAACAATATTTCGATACTACTTCATGTTTTCTCACGATATGTGATTTGGCCTTCAAATCTCCGAATTTCGCAAATTTTGCATTTTTAAGCAAGTTTTCTTCCATTTTATTTTGTACTAAAAAATCATCGAATTTAGCAATATTTTGACCATTATCATCCCCTTTTCCTTTATGTTATTTAAACAAAATATCATCGCATTAGGCCGTTTTTCCACGTTTTTGGGAATTTTCAGTTTATTGTTATTAATTCATTAAATATACGATAAAAATGATGCAAACATAATTGATTAGAAATTAACCTTAAACACTTCATTTTCAATCAACTATTTGTTTCTCGTCAAAATACTGAGTAAGATATTGGAAATCTATTTTTGTTTCTCGTTAAATACTGAGTAAGATATTTAAAAGGGGAGAAGTTCTGTTTTTATTGCATATATCGACGTTTCAGCCGGATTAGACCGGTTTTACGTGTATATCTTCCATCGGTAATATAAACCGAAAATCAGGAACATTTTAGTTAATTTTAATGAAAACACATTGATTTTTGTCATTTGTATTGGAAGCAACATCTTTATACGTCTTTTCTAGGGGCTAAAAAATACGAAACGTCGCCTTATGATTCGAAGTTAAAATCCTCAAATTTGGTATAATAATGACTTTTTTCACGTTTTTCATGTAGTTTGATATTACGTAAATATATTCTTTTTTACCAATATTTCGATACTATTTCATGTAGTATCCCAATATGTGATTTGGCCTTCAAATCTCAGATTTTCGCATAATATTGCATTTTAAGCAAGTATTCTGGCATTTTGTTTCGTACTAAAAATCATCGAATTCAGCAATATTTGACGTTTATCATCCCCTTTTCCTTTATGTGATATAAACAAAATATCATCGAATTAGGCAATATTTTGCTGTTTTTCCACGTTTTGTGAATTTTCAGTTTATTGCTATTATTTCATTAAATATACGATAAAAATGATGCAAACACATAATTGATTAGAAATTAACCTTAAACACTTCATTTTCAATCAACTATTTGTTCCTCGTTAAAATACTGAGTAAGATATTGGAAAGGGGAAAGTTCTGTTTTTATTGCATATATCGACGTTTCAGCCGGATTAGAGCGGTTTTACGTGTACATCTTCCATCGGTAATATAAACGGAAAATCAGGAACATTTTAGTTAATTCTAATGAAAACACATTGATTTTTATTATTTGTATTTGAAACAACATTGTCATATGTCTTTTCTTGGATCTAAATAATACGAAACCTCGCTCTCTATGATTTGAAGTTAAAATCCTCAAATATGGTAATATAGTGACTTTTTTCACGTTATTCATGTAGTGTGATTTTACGGATATATATTCGTTTTTACCAATATTTCGATACTACTTCATGTTTTCTCACGATATGTGATTTGGCCTTCAAATCTCAGAATTTCGTAAATTTTGCATTTTTAAGCAAGTTTTCTTGCATTTTGTTTTGTACAAAAAATCATCGAATTTAGCAATATATTGACCATTATCATCCCCTTTTCCTTTATGTGATTTAAACAAAATATCATCGAATTAGGCCGTTTTTCCACGTTTTTGTGAATTTTCAGTTTATTGTTATTAATTCATTAGATATACGATAAAAATTATGCAAACACATAATTGATCAGAAAATAACCTTAAATACTTCATTTTCAATCATCTATTTGTTTCTCGTTAAAATACTGAGTAAGATATTTAAAAGGGGAGAAGTTCTGTTTTTATTGCATATATCGACGTTTCAGCCGGATTAGAGCGGTTTTACGTGTATATCTTCCATCGGTAATATAAACGGAAAATCAGGAACATTTTAGTTAATTCTAATGAAAACACATTGATTTTTATTATTTGTATTTGAAACAACATTGTCATATGTCTTTTCTTGGATCTAAATAATACGAAACCTCGCTCTCTATGATTTGAAGTTAAAATCCTCAAATATGGTAATATAGTGACTTTTTTCACGTTATTCATGTAGTGTGATTTTACGGATATATATTCGTTTTTACCAATATTTCGATACTACTTCATGTTTTCTCACGATATGTGATTTGGCCTTCAAATCTCAGAATTTCAGAAACCCACCCGTCCACCCAGCACCAACACCCACCCGTCCACCCAGCACCATCACCCACCCGTCCACCCAGCACCATCACCCACCCGTCCACCCAGCACCATCACCTCCCGTCCACCCAGCACCAACACCCACCCGTCCACCCAGCACCATCACCACCCGTCCACCCAGCACCAACACCACCCGTCCACCCAGCACCAACACCCACCCGTCCACCCAGCACCATCACCCACCCGTCCACCCAGCACCATCACCACCCGTCCACCCAGCACCATCACCCACCCGTCCACCCAGCACCATCACCACCCGTCCACCCAGCACCAACACCACCCGTCCACCCAGCACCAACACCCACCCGTCCACCCAGCACCATCACCCACCCGTCCACCCAGCACCATCACCACCCGTCCACCCAGCACCATCACCACCCGTCCACCCAGCACCATCACCACCCGTCCACCCAGCACCATCACCACCCGTCCACCCAGCACCATCACCCACCCGTCCACCCAGCACCATCACCACCCGTCCACCCAGCACCAACACCACCCGTCCACCCAGCACCATCACCACCCGTCCACCCAGCACCATCACCACCCGTCCACCCAGCACCATCACCACCCGTCCACCCAGCACCAACACCCACTCGTCCACCCAGCACCATCACCCACCCGTCCACCCAGCACCATCACTCACCCGTCCACCCAGCACCAACACCCACCCGTCCACCCAGCACCATCACCACCCGTCCACCCAGCACCATCACCACCCGTCCACCCAGCACCATCACCACCCGTCCACCCAGCACCAACACCCACCCGTCCACCCAGCACCAACACCCACCCGTCCACCCAGCACCAACACCCACCCCGTCCACCCAGCACCAACACCCACCCGTCCACCCAGCACCATCACCCACCCGTCCACCCAGCATTATCACCACCCGTCCACCCAGCACCATCACCACCCGTCCACCCAGCACCAACACCCACCCGTCCACCCAGCACCATCACCACCCGTCCACCCAGCACCATCACCACCCGTCCACCCAGCACCAACACCCACCCGTCCACCCAGCACCATCACCACCCGTCCACCCAGCACCATCACCACCCGTCCACCAAGCACCATCACCACCCGTCCACCCAGCACCATCACCCACCCGTCCACCCAGCACCATCTCCACCCAGCACCAACACCACCCGTCCACCCAGCACCATCACCCACCCGTCCACCCAGCACCATCACCACCCGTCCACCCAGCACCATCACCACCCGTCCACCCAGCACCATCACCACCCGTCCACCCAGCACCATCACCACCCGTCCACCCAGCACCATCACCCACCCGTCCACCCAGCACCATCACCACCCGTCCACCCAGCACCATCACCCACCCGTCCACCCAGCACCATCACCACCCGTCCACCCAGCACCATCACCCACCCGTCCACCCAGCACCATCACCCACCCGTCCACCCAGCACCATCACCCACCCGTCCACCCAGCACCAACACCCACCCGTCCACCCAGCACCATCACCACCCGTCCACCCAGCACCAACACCCACCCGTCCACCCAGCACCATCACCCACCCGTCCACCCAGCACCATCACCACCCGTCCAACCAGCACCATCACCCACCCGTCCAGCCAGCACCATCACCACCCGTCCACCCAGCATCCATCACCCACCCGTCCACCCAGCACCATCACCCACCCGTCCACCCAGCACCATCACCCACCCGTCCACCCAGCACCATCAAAGACATAAAAATAATCTCATTCACTTCATTACTTTCTTTTTGAGTGAACTTTTATATATTTACCATATGTGTATTTTAGTAATATTATATTATTATTATATTATATTTTTGTATCATTAGATGATCAGGTTATGTTTTTATGTTTAATATTTGATAATATTGTTTGCAATGTCATTTGTCTGTATGATAAGAAGAGCTTCACCCTAGACAAGGGATAACTTCACCGAGGGAATAAATAACAGAATTTGCAGTGTAATTATTGTTGTCGTTCAGAACACAACGAGAGGCAGGTGTCGCTACGAGCCCTGAGGAACCGCCAGGACCTGTTCCAAGAAGAAGGCATTCTCAACCTGATCCTGGACGCCATCGACAAGATCACCATCATCACCCAGCAGGGCTACCTGGTGGCTCTCGCCGGGGAGGAGGCCGGCCTCGACTGGGATATTATATCAGGTGTGGCCAGCATGATGGCTCTTGCTCTTACGACGGCTGCTTTCTCACTTAAAGACAAGTAACATGTATTTTAAAGTCATTTTGATCCTTACAAATTGTGTGTTATCTTAACAAATGACTAGTGTCTCTATAGTCAGGTTACTTATGGCACAGCCTGGTCTGTGACCGTCATGATGAGTTTCAACCAGTAATTTGACCCATGACAACAGACATCTTATGTGTCCTTGCTTATATGCTCCTGTTATTATCTTCCTCAACGCTACAAGGAGCAGCTAGTGCCTGTTTAGCTGCCATAAGTGCCAACTTAAGTCTACTTAGCTCATACATACATACATTACAAGTTTTCCATATCTCTCGTTCATTGAAGAGACTTCAGCGAAGTAAAAATAAGTAATATATGAAAAAAAGATGGTTATTTACATTGTCACACCTTCATTTACTATATTTTTCACAATGCAATATATACAGCATTATACAGCATTCATTAACAGCACCAATCTACAGCTATATAAGGCCAGGTGTATAGTGATCCTCGTGAACCATACAAATGCATTTAACCTTCCAATCTTCTTCTCTCTAGCCTTTCCATTACCATATCTTGTATGTTATCCCACACTCTTTCCGCTCTCTCGTGCACTCACTTCTCCCTCACACATTTACTCACTGCTTCCTCACGCACTCATTCCCTGTCCACCCAACTTATTCCCAGATTTTAACTTCATGTCAAACCATCATATTACTTGAAAATACTTTCTTCCCCCGTCTGCAATAATCCATTCCTGCAACATGACTAACCCATCTCGGTAATATTCGGGCCCATTTTTGATTATTTATACGTCTCCACACTTAATTTCTTACTCCATTCTCCTAAGTTCTCATTCAAGACCTGTTTCGTAGATTATGAGTTGTTTCTACCCTAGATTATGAGTTGTTTCTACCCTAGATTATGAGTTGTTTCTACCCTAGATTATGAGTTGTTTCTACCCTAGATTATGAGTTGTTTCTACCCTAGATTATGAGTTGTTTCTACCCTAGATTATGAGTTGTTTCTACCCTAGATTATGAGTTGTTTCTACCCTAGATTATGAGTTGTTTCTACCCTAGATTATGAGTTGTTTCTACCCTAGATTATGAGTTGTTTCTACCCTAGATTATGAGTTGTTTCTACCCTAGATTATGAGTTGTTTCTACCCTAGATTATGAGTTGTTTCTACCCTAGATTATGAGTTGTTTCTACCCTAGATTATGAGTTGTTTCTACCCTAGATTATGAGTTGTTTCTACCCTAGATTATGAGTTGTTTCTACCCTAGATTATGAGTTGTTTCTACCCTAGATTATGAGTTGTTTCTACCCTAGATTATGAGTTGTTTCTACCCTAGATTATGAGTTGTTTCTACCCTAGATTATGAGTTGTTTCTACCCTAGATTATGAGTTGTTTCTACCCTAGATTATGAGTTGTTTCTACCCTAGATTATGAGTTGTTTATACCGTAGATTATGAGTTGTTTCTACTGTAAAGCTTGAATTTACGTATTCATAACCAGTTCAGGATATAGCAACCCGTTCTCGCAAATTTAATAAGTCAATATTGACTTATTAAATATGTGCATAGGTGACATACTTAACATAATAGATACCCTTAAAAAGATTCATAGAAAACACCGACCTTACCTAACCTACTTAGTATGTTAAGATAAGCATCTTATTGGTTCGTAATTACAATTATTACCTAACCTATAATAGGTATAGGTTAAGTAATAATTGTAATTACGAAGCAATAAGATGCTTATCTTAAGATACTAACAAGGTTAGGTAAGGTTGGTGTTTTCTATGAATCTTTTTAAGGGTATCTATTATGTTTAGTATATCACCTATGCACGTAGTTAATAAGTCAATATTGACTTTACGAATTTGCGAGAACGGGTTGGATATAGACATGGTGTGGCCCTAAGCTATTTAAAGCTTGGAGGCTCCTTGTTAAAAATCTGCAGAAGAGGGTTTCACAAAGTGCTAAATATATATACAAAATCTTTGCTTTTGTGAGGCCCTACCCTGTTGCTTGGTAGACTAATGTATAAATATGGCACCGATGGTACCACACAATGTTTCACAAACACTACTACTTTATGTACACCTCGGGCTGCATCCATTCAACGTTTAGTTCTCCTAACCAAGGCCTTCACTGCCTCTCACTCTTCTTCGCTAGCTGACTCTGCTCTCGTCCTTAATTACACACATTCGTCTTTTATCACTCATATATCCCGGGTATTAAGACGGTGACCACTAACAGCATTTCACTGTTGATGTCACACATTATTTTGTGTCACATTAAGAATTTCCTTGTCTCTCCACCTCCATAACTTGAATCCCTATTTTATTTGAACAGTCTGTTAACACAATACAATTTTAAAGTAATTTACAAATCTTCCTTTTACTTTCTTCTAAAATCTATCCCATCTGTTCACATAAAATTTGTCATGCTCTAATTACTGGTATTAAGTCTTTACACGATGTTTACACTCGTGTCTGGCATTGTGACCTTGACCTCCCTCGTGACTACACCCATGTGTGTACGGAACAACCAGGGCAGATATCACACAACTCTCATGTACACCTACCTTAATATTAGTCAGTCATTCATTCATTCATAACACCAATAATTCTTACACATGCTCTGCTTCCTACATAGGAACATTCCACAGCACTTTGGTAGCATTCTGCCAACTCTCTACACACCAATTACTCTCCAAACTCCTTCTCTGGTAACTTTATCATATGCTTTCTCCATGTCCAAAAATGCAATGTACACCTTACAGCGTGTCTAACATTCCCTCTCTCTGAAGGGTGTCTTGATGCCGACGTGTGATCCACCCCCCTTCTTCCACCACCACAATATCCACTTTGTTCATCACTGATCAATTTGTCACTAATTTCTATTACACTTGCGGCCAGTGTCCTTACATACACGTTGCCCACTTAACTCAGCAAATTAACGCCTCTCTCTCATTCTCTCAGTCGCTGTATTCTGCTATATTTGCACAGTTAAAAAATCAGTGCAAAAAAATAGTTCCCTGGCATATTGCTTTTATTTTTTGCCTTCTGCCGAATTTCCCACATGCACTCTATTGCTTTCTTTACAGAACATTTAGTAATTCCTCCATATACATCATCAGCACCTGCAACTTTGTCACATTTCAGTTTATCATAAATATATTCACCTCTTACATTGATACATCAGAAAGCATAATATCTTTCTTCTCCCACCGTCAGATCCAATTATGTTCCTACTGGCTCCTCTTTCATAGCCTCCACCCGTTAGACATTCACAACATTCTCTCCGCCACTTTAAATCTTCTCTGAACCATTTCACATTCTCTAATGTTCATCATTAACATTCATTCTCAGTTACCCTCCTTTCCAAGTCTTCCTCTTATTTCTTTTAGTTAGTCTGAAAGAGCTTTCAGTACTTTTATGGTGTTATTTCATTGTTTATCCCAATCTCCTCATTTATTTCTTGTTCTTGAGTATCTGAACTTTTCTAATAATATTTGCTCCCAATATACTTAAATTGTCTTCCCTTTCTCATTCACTTTGTATCCACAACGTCTATTGGATTTTCTTGTCATCAAGTGCCTATATCACCACCTCATCCTACCAAGGAATCCTTCTTATTCATTAACAATATTTGGAACTCCACACACTTCCTTGTCATTCTTAACCAATCATTTCTATTACTCCCTCTGACAGTGGCACTCACTTGTTCATAGTCTCTTTCTCCATGACCTCTCAACCCTTTCTTTCTTCCTCCTCATCTACACTTGTTTTTTCTCTCAATTTATCAACTAATATTTATTTACCTTTTGGATCTCAGTGAGGTAAGACTAGCCACTTACCTCACAAGGTAAGTAATGGTAAGTTACCATTCATCACTTAATGTGGTCTTGTGCTGTCTGGAAGTGTGTCTTCGACACACTTCCTGACAGTCTTCTCACTGGCCCTGTGTCACACACATCACTGCTCCCGTGTCACACACATCACTGCTCCCGTGTCACACACATCACTGCTCCCGTGTCACACACATCACTGCTCCCGTGTCACACACATCACTGCTCCCGTGTCACACACATCACTGTCCCCCGTGTCACACACATCACTGTCCCCCGTGTCACACACATCACTGTCCCCCGTGTCACACACAACACTGCTCCCGTGTCACACACATCACTGTACCCCGTGTCACACACATCACTGCTCCCGTGTCACACACATCACTGCTCCCGTGTCACACACATCACTGCTCCCATGTCCCACACATCACTGTCCCCCGTGTCACACACATCACTGCTCCCGTGTCACACACATCACTGTCCCCCGTGTCACACACATCACTGCTCCCACGTCACACACATCACTGTCCCCCGTGTCACACACATCACTGTCCCCCGTGTCACACACATCACTGCTCCCATGTCACACACATCACTGTCCCCCGTGTCACACACATCACTGTCCTCCGTGTCACACACATCACTGCTCCTGTGTCACACACATCACTGCTCCCGTGTCACACACATCACTGCTCCCGTGTCACACACATCACTGTCCCCCGTGTCACACACATCACTGCTCCCGTGTCACACACATCACTGTCCCCCGTGTCACACACATCACTGCTCCCGTGTCACACACATCACTGCTCCCGTGTCACACACATCACTGCTCAGGTGTCACACACATCACTGCTCCCGTGTCACACACATCACTGCTCCCGTGTCACACACATCACTGGTCCCATGTCACACACATCACTGTCCCCCGTGTCACACACATCACTGTCCCCCGTGTCACTCACATCACTGCTCCCATGTCACACACATCACTGCTCCCGTGTCACACACATCACTGCTCCCGTGTCACACACATCACTGCTCCCGTGTCACACACATCACTGCTCCCGTGTCACACACATCACTGATCCCGTGTCACACACATCACTGCTCCCGTGTCACACACATCACTGTCCCCCGTGTCACACACATCACTGATCCCGTGTCACACACATCACTGTCCCCCGTGTCACACACATCACTGCTCCCGTGTCACACACATCACTGTCCCCCGTGTCACACACATCACTGCTCAGCTGTTACACACATCACTGCTCCCGTGTCACACACATCACTGTCCCCCGTGTCACACACATCACTGCTCAGGTGTCACACACATCACTGCTCCCGTGTCACACACCACACATCACTGTCCCCCGTGTCACACACATCACTGCTCAGGTGTCACACACATCACTGCTCCCGTGTCACACACATCACTGTCCCCCGTGTCACACACATCACTGCTCAGGTGTCACACACATCACTGCTCCCGTGTCACACACATCACTGTCCCCCGTGTCACACACATCACTGATCCCGTGTCACACACATCACTGCTCCCCGTGTCACACACATCACTGCTCCCGTGTCACACACATCACTGCTCCCCGTGTCAACACACATCACTGCTCCCCGTGTCACACACATCACTGCTCCCCGTGTCACACACATCACTGCTCCCGTGTCACACACATCACTGCTCCCGTGTCACACACATCACTGCTCCGTGTCACACACATCACTGATCCCGTGTCACACACATCACTGATCCCGTGTCACACACATCACTGCTCCCGTGTCACACACATCACTGCTCAGGTGTCACACACATCACTGCTCCCGTGTCACACACATCACTGATCCCGTGTCACACACATCACTGATCCCGTGTCACACACATCACTGCTCAGGTGTCACACACATCACTGCTCAGGTGTCACACACATCACTGCTCCCGTGTCACACACATCACTGCTCAGGTGTCACACACATCACTGCTCCCGTGTCACACACATCACTGCTCCCGTGTCACACACATCACTGATCCCGTGTCACACACATCACTGCTCCCGTGTCACACACATCACTGATCCCGTGTCACACACATCACTGCTCCCGTGTCACACACATCACTGATCCCGTGTCACACACATCACTGCTCCCGTGTTACACACATCACTGCTCCCGTGTCACACACATCACTGCTCCCGTGTCACACACATCACTGCTCCCGTGTCACACACATCACTGATCCCGTGTCACACATATCACTGCTCCCGTGTCACACACATCACTGCTCCCGTGTCACACACATCACTGATCCCGTGTCACACACATCACTGCTCCCGTGTCACACACATCACTGCTCAGGTGTCACACACATCACTGCTCCCGTGTCACACACACATCACTGCTCCCGTGTCACACACATCACTTCTCCAATGTCACACACATCATGCTCAGGTGTCACACACATCACTTCTCCAATGTCACACACATCACTGCTCCCGTGTCACACATAGAGAGAAAGATCTGGGGGTTGATATCACACCGAACCTGTCCCCAGAGGCCCACATCAAAAGGATATCATCAGCGGCATATGCTAGACTGGCCAACATAAGAACTGCCTTTAGAAACTTGTGTAAGGAATCGTTCAGGACCCTGTATACCACTTATATCAGACCAATCCTGGAGTATGCAGCTCCAGCCTGGAGTCCATACCTAGTTAAACACAAGACAAAGTTAGAGAAGATCCAGCGTTATACCACCAGACTCGTCCCGGAACTGAGAGGTATGAGCTACGAGGAAAGGCTAAAGGAGCTGAACCTCACGTCCCTGGAAAACAGAAGAGTAAGGGGAGACATGATAACCACCTACAAAATTCTCAGGGGAATTGACAGGGTGGACAAAGACAAACTCTTCAGCACGGGTGGGACACTAACAAGGAGATACAGGTAGAAACCTAGTACCCAGATGAGCCACAGAGACGTTAGAAAGATTTTTTTCAGTGTCAGAGTAGTTAATAAATGGAATGCACTAGGAAGTGATGTGGTGGAGGCTGACTCCATACACAGTTTCAAATGTAGATATGATAGAGCCCAATAGGCTCAGGAATCTGTACACCTGTTGATTGACAGTTGAGAGGCGGGACCAAAGAGCCAAAGCTCAACCCCCGCAAGCACAATTAGGTGAGTACACACATCACTGCTCCTGAGACTCATGCCAAGCTAAATCTATAAATTAACTCAATAAAGCTCTTCTTATAGTGTTCACTTGTGTCATACCATGGTAAATAATAACGTCAATAACTCGCACAGCGTTTGGACAAATCTTAAAGTTTACAAATAATTTGAGGTATACATAAGTACACAAAACTACTGACTGAGGTATATTTTAAGAATCTGCAGTGATTTGGAAGATAACAACATGTAAAGTTTAAACAATGTAAACAAAAGCAGTACACATGATATACTTAACACAGCGGTCAATACTGATGTTCAAATTTAGGAAATGAAGCCATTTCGTTGTTTGTTTACGTACCTAATCCCGTCTAGGTGGTTAACTAGTCTTTACCTAAGTATTATTGGGAGTACTTTGGTGCAGGTCAGGTTTATAACTGTGTGGCTGATGTGTAACTTGTGTTATTTTATGACAGGATACCTCTACCAGCTGCTGGCTGCCGTCATCAAGGGGAACCACACCAACTGCTCACAGTTCGCCAACAGCCACCGCCTCAACTGGCTCTTTTCTCGTCTGGGGTCAGCCGGCGAGGGAACCGGCATGCTCGATGTGCTCCACTGTGTCTTGATAGACTCCCCCGAGGCTCTCAACGTTATGAAGGTACACCTCACATACACACAGATACAGACTGACAGGATAACACACGCGCGCGCGCGCGCACACACACACACACACACACACACACACACACACACACACACACACACACACACACACACACACACACTTCAAAAATTCAAAAGGTGACATCCCTAGGGTCAACACTTGCAGCAGAGGAGCTCCAGCATATTTCAACAATCCTAAGTATTGTAGTACAGGTTGATGGTAGTGAGTGGTGTCCCAGAGAACATAAAGGTATAGTGCTCTTGAAAAATAGGTGAGATAACAGGAAAGTGCTAAGAGAAGTGAAAAATCGGATGAGAAAAAGTTGCGCTAGTGTTTACAGTGCAGAGAAGAACATTCAAGATGGCCACTGGCAAGGGGAAAAACAAAACAGAGCTTGATTTTGAGGGATTCAATGAAGAAAGCATTGATATTAGCAGTCTACATAACAAGTTGGTAAATTTAGATACTATAGTGAACTATCATGTAGAAATAATTAGTAAATTGAAAGAAAGTAATGACCATTTGAATAGCAAAGTTTTATGTCTTGAGGGTTTAGTGAAAGACTTGCGCAAGGATAAGAATCAATTGGAAACAAATTGCAAAGCCATGGAAGAAGAAAATAAACTCTTAAAAATAGCTTTGGAAGAAGTTAAAGTAAATTTAAACATAAATGACTACAATAGGTTAGGTAAGGAAATTCAACAGGAGAAACAGCTTTTGTCAGCACAGATGGAGGAAGTTACACAGGGAATAGAACAGTGCAAGAAAGATATGCAACTCACTTATGCACAAGTGGCCAAGGAGAAGGAAAAAATAGAAGAAGCAGTAAAGGAAGTCAAACACTGCAGCAACCAAGATAAAACAAACAATAGGCTGGAAGTGAGAAAAGAATTGGCATCTAACCCGAAGTTGGTGCAAAACACAGTTGATCGGAGTAAGTCCCTGATCATTTTTGGCTGCAAAGAAAAGGCGATAATGTCTAGGTCAGAAAGAGCTGTAGAAGAAGCTAAAGTAGTAGATAAAATTGTTGGCCTCGTGGAAGGTCTTACAACCATAGAGAATGTGTGCGACTACAGGAGAATAGGCAGGTACGTAAAAGGGAAAGATCGACGTTTGAGGATCACCCTAAACGGTGCCAAACAGATGGAAGAAGTACTAAGGAATGCTAGAAAATTGCAAAGTGATGAGGATGGGAAAGGGTGGTCGTTAAGACGAGATCTTTCAAAAGAAGATAGAGAGAAGCTGAAACTGAACCTCGCCGAGGCAAAACATTTAAATGAGAGCAGGAATGAAGAAGAAATCAATTCTTTTTTTCTACAATGTGATAGGGGTAGGCAGACCTGTAAAGTGGTACATAAAGGCAAACCAACAAAATCAATAGAGAGAGGGGGAGTGAAGAATAAGGAGAGGGGGAACAAGTTCCTGAAGATTGCATACACCAACATAGATGGAGTGAGATCGAAGATGCTGGCGTTAAGTGATGTAATACAGCTGCAGACACCAGACATTGTTGCACTCACGGAGACAAAACTTGAAGATGTAATTTTAAATGAGGTCATATTCCCAAGGGGCTACTCAATTTGGAGACGGGACAGAAAAATTAGGAAAGGCGGTGGCGTTGCTGTGCTGGTAAAAGAACACCTAAAGGTGAACGAAATAATGACTGCCAATCCACAAGAAGTTGACATAATAGCACTAGAGATCTGCCATGAGGATGATAAACTAATGATAATAAATGCATATAGTCCACCGCCAAGCAGCACATGGTTAAAGGAGGAGCTAGATAGTAAACGTGAAGGTCTTATAACAATAATAAGAGAGATTATAGCGAGAGTGGATAACGATAGATCACGATCATAGTTGGTGACTTCAACTTGAAATCCATAGACTGGGAAGCATATGAAGCTAAAACAGAAGATTTTTGGACCTGTAAATTTGTAGACCTCATCCTGGAAACATTCTTGTATCAACATGTTAAACAAGCTACGAGGATGAGGGAAGGTGACGTTCCCTCCATGCTAGATTTGATATTTACCAGGAAGGAGGAAGAGATATTTGACATTCAGTACCTTCCTCCCTTGGGTAAAAGTGACCATGTCTTTTTGGGAATAAAGTATGCAATGCGTTATGAGCTGGAAGAAAATAAGGAGGTTGAAGCAGTTGAAAAACCAGACTTCAGGAGAGGACATTATGGTGACCTTAGAAATTTTTTTAGTGAGTATAATTGGACAGACTTGATGCTAGGCAAGGAAGTGAATGAGATGTATGTCAAGTTTTGTGAAATATATAATAAAGGCACCAAAAAATTTATACCAAAACAGAGATGCAGAACTAGGAAACAGGATTGGTTCAATAGAAATTGCGAGAGGGCTAGAGACCAAAAGACACAAAAATGGAATCAATACAGGAAGAGGCCGAACCCCCAAACATACCAGCGATACAAAGATGCGAGAAACAACTACACGGCAGTGAGGAGAGAGGCAGAAAGAAATTTTGAAAAAGGGATTGCAGACAAATGTAAAACAGAACCAGGTCTATTCTATAAATTCATAAACAACAAATTGCAAGTAAAGGATAATATTCAAAGGTTGAAAATGGGAAAAAGATTCACGGAAGATGAAAAGGAAATGTGTGAAACACTAAACGAAAAGTTCCAAAGTGTGTTTGTACAAAATGAAATCTTTAGGGAACCAGATACAATAAGAATTCCAGAGAACAACATAGAGCACATAGAGGTGTCTAGAGACGAAGTGGAAAAAATGCTCAAGGAGCTCGGTAAGAACAAAGCAGCTGGCCCAGATGGCGTTTCACCATGGGTTCTGAGAGAATGTGCATCTGAGCTCAGCATTCCACTTCACCTGATCTTTCAGGCATCCCTGTGTACAGGAATCGTAGCAGACGTGTGGAAACAGGCTAACATAGTTCCAATCTACAAAAGTGGCAGCAGGGAAGACCCCCTCAATTATAGACCTGTATCATTGACAAGTATAATAGTGAAAGTATTGGAAAAACTAATCAAAACTAAATGGGTAGAACACCTAGAGAGAAATGATATAATATCAGACAGACAGTATAGTTTTCGATCTGGAAGATCCTGTGTATCGAATTTACTCAGTTTCTATGATCGAGCCACAGAGATATTACAGGAAAGAGATGGTTGGGTTGACTGCATCTATCTGGACCTAAAAAAGGCTTTCGACAGAGTTCCTCATAAGAGGTTGTTCTGGAAACTGGAAAATATTGGAGGGGTGACAGGTAAGCTTCTATCATGGATGAAAAATTTTCTGACTGATAGAAAAATGAGGGCAGTAATCAGAGGCAATGTATCGGAATGGAGAAATGTCACAAGTGGAGTACCACAGGGTTCAGTTCTTGCACCAGTGATGTTTATTGTGTACATAAATGATCTACCATTTGGTATACAGAATTATATGAACATGTTTGCTGATGATGCTAAGATAATAGGAAGGATAAGAAATTTAGATGATTGTCATGCCCTTCAAGAAGACCTGGACAAAATAAGTAGATGGAGCACCACTTGGCAAATGGAATTTAATGTTAATAAATGTCATGTTATGGAATGTGGAATAGGAGAACATAGACCCCACACAACCTATATATTATGTGAGAAATCTTTAAAGAATTCTGATAAAGAAAGAGATCTAGGGGTGGTTCTAGATAGAAAACTTTCACCTGAGGACCACATAAAGAATATTGTGCAAGGAGCCTATGCTATGCTTTCTAACTTCAGAATTGCATTTAAATACATGGATGGCGATATACTAAAGAAATTGTTCATGACTTTTGTTAGGCCAAAGCTAGAATATGCAGCTGTTGTGAGGTGCCCATATCTTAAGAAGCACATCAACAAACTGGAAAAGGTGCAAAGACATGCTACTAAGTGGCTCCCAGAACTGAAGAGCAAGAACTACAAGGAGAGGTTAGACGCATTAAATATGCCAAAACTAGAAGACAGGAGAAAAAGAGGTGATATGATCACTACGTACAAAATAGTAACAGGAATTGATAAAATCGACAGGGAAGATTTCCTGAGACCTGGCACTTCAAGAACAAGAGGTCATAGATTTAAACTAGCTAAACACAGATGCCGAAGAAATATAAGAAAATTCACTTTCGCAAATAGAGTGGTAGACGGTTGGAACAAAATAAGTGAGAAAGTGGTGGAGGCCAAGACCGTCAGTAGTTTCAAAGCGTTATATGACAAAGAGTGCTGGGAAGACGGGACACCACGAGCGTAGCTCTCATCCTGTAACTACACTTAGGTAATTACACACGCACACACACACACACACACACACACCATAGAAACGGATCTTAGGCAAGCAATTAGGAAAGAACTGATAACCAACAGTAAACTAGTACAAAACACTGCAGATAGAAGTAAGTCCATAATAATTTTTGGACGTTTAGAGAAGGAAATTTCATCTAAAGTGGACCGAGCAGCAGAAGAGATGAAAAGCATAGAAAAAATAGTAGGATTAGGAGAAGGCCTAAATTAAAAAGAGCATGTCAGTGATTTTAGGAGGATAGGTAAATATGAGAAAGACAAGAACCTCCCCTTAAGGGTGACATTTAATGGAGTGAAGTATATGACAGAAGTGCTTCGAAATACCAGAAAATTGCAATGTGACAAGGATGGCAAACTTTGGTCAGTAAGACAAGACCTCTCAAAGGAGGACAGAAAAGCTGAAAATGAACCTCATGAGGCAAAACGTCTAAATGGGAATAGAAATGAAGAAGAAAGGAATTTTTTTTTCTACAAAGTGTCAGGGACTGGAAAGCTTGTGAAGTGGTACATAAAGACAAAGCAACAAAATCATTAAAGGAAGAGGGGTGTAAAGAATAAAGGGAAGGGGAACATGTTCCTGAAAATAGTATATACCAACATAGATGGAGTGAGATCGAAAATATTGGAGTTGAAGGATATAATTCAGCTCAAAGTCCCAGATATTGTCACATTAACAGAGACGAAACTTGAAGAAAATATTTTAAATGAGGTCGTATTCCCAAGGGGCTACTCAGTTTGGAGACGTGTCAGGAAAACTAGGAAGGGGGAAGGAGTGGCTGTGCTGGTGAAAGAACACCTGAAGGAAAGAGTTAATTTGAAAACCCTCGAGATATTGACATAATGGCATTGCAGGTCAAATCAAGATGATAAGCTGATAATTTTAAATGCCTACAGCCCACCAGCAAGCAACACATGGACAAAGGAAGATCTGGATGACAAACGAGAGGGCCTCATACTGGTCACGAAAGAGATTATGGTAAGAGCAGATAAAGATAAATCTCGATTGTTGGTACTGGGGGACTTTAAGGCAATAGACTGGGAGGCCTACGAGGCAAGAACAGAGGACATGCAGATTTGTAAACCTCATCTTGGACACATTCTTGTATCAATACGTCAAGCAGGCCACAAGTATGAGAGAAGGGGGTGTTCCGTCAGTACTGGATCTAGTATTCACCAGGAAAGAAGAAGAGATATTTGACATCCAGTACCTTCCTTGGGAAAGAGTGATCACGTCCTCTTGGACATTTAATATGCTATGCGATATAATCTAGTAGAGAATGGGGACATTGAAACAGTTGTTAAACTCGATTTCAAGAGAGGACGCTATGGGGAACTTAGAAATTTTTTTATGGGTATAACTAGAAAGACTTGTTGCTAGGCAAGGAAGTAAATGTGATGTATGCCTAATTTTGTGAAATATACGATGAAGACACACAAACATTCATACCAAAACAGAGATGCAGACCTAGGAAACAGGGTCGGTTCAACAGAAACTACGATAGGGCCAGAGATTAAAAGACACAAGCATGGAATGATTATAGGAAGAGGCCAAACCAACAAACATACCAGCGATACAAAGATGCAAAAAACAACTACAAGTCAGTGAGGAGAGAGGCGGAGAGGAACTTTGAGAACGGTATAGCAGACTAATGTAAATCAGATCCAGGTCTTTTCTATAAATTCTTTAAAAGTAAGCTGCAGGTAAAGGATAATATTCAGAGGTTGAAAATGGGGGCCAGACACACAGAAAATGAAAATGAAATGCGTGAACATTAAACGGAAAGTTCCAAAGTGTGTTTGTATAAAATGAGATCTTCAGAGAACCAGACAATAAGAATTCCACAGAACAGCATAGAGCGCATAGAGGTGTCTAAGAGACAAAGTGAAATAAATGCTCTTGGAGCTAAGTAAGAACCAAGCGGTTGGCACAGATGGAGTTTCACCATGTGTTCTGAGAGAATGTGCAGTTGAACTCAGCATTCCACTTCAGCTGATTTTTCAGACACCCCAGCATACAGGAGTCGTAGCAGATGTGTGGAAAAAGGCTAACATAGTTCCAATCTACAAAAGTGGAAGCATGGAAGACCCCCTCAATTATAGACCTGTATCATTGACAAGTGTAATAGTCAAAATATTGGAAAAAATAATAAAAAGTAAATGGGTAGAACACCTGGAGAGAAATGATATAATATCAGACAGACAGTATGGTTTTCAATCTGGAAGATCCTGTGTATCGAATTTACTCAGTTTCTATGATCGAGCTACAGAGATTTTACAGGAAAGAGATGGTTGGGTTGACTGCATTTATTTGGACCTAAAAAAGGCTTTCGACAGAGTTCCACATAAGAGGTTGTTCTGGAAACTGGAAAATATTGGAGGGGTAACAGGTAAGCTGCATTTATCTGGATGAAAAATTTTCTGACTGATAGAAAAATGGGGGCGGTAATCAAAGGCAATGTATCGGACTGGAGAAATGTCACAAGTGGAGTACCACAGGGTTCAGTTCTTGCACCAGTGATGCTTATTGTCTACATAAATGATCTACCAGTTGGTATACAGAATTATATGAACATGTTTGCTGATGATGCTAAGATAATAGGAAGGATAAGAAACTTAGTCGATTGTCATGCCCTTCAAGAAGACCTGGACAAAATAAGTATATGGAGCACCAATTGGCAAATGGAATTTAATGTGAATAAATGCCATGTTATGGAATGTGGAATAGGTGAACATAGACCCCACACAGCCTATAAATTATGTGAGAAATCTTAAAAAAAAATTGATAAAGAAAGAGATCTAGGAGTGGTTGTAGATAGTAAACTATCATCTGAGGACCACATAAAGAACATTGTGCGAGGAGCCTATGCTACTCTTTCTAACTTCAGAATTGCTTTTAAATTCATGGATGGCGAAATACTAAAGAAATTGTTCACGACTTTTGTTAGGCCAAAGCTGGAATATGCACCGGTTGTGTGGTGCCCATATCTTAAGAAGCACATCAACAAACTGGGAAGGTGCAAAGACATGATACTAAGTGGCTCCCAGAACTGAAGGGCAAGAGCTACAAGGAGAGGTTAGAGGCATTAAATATGGCAAAACTGAAAGACAGAAGAAAAAGAGGTGATATGATCACTACGTACAAAATAGTTGCAGGAATTGATAAAATCGACAGGGACGATTTCCTGAGAGCTGGAACTTCAAGAACAAGAGGTCATAGATTTAAACTAGCTAAACAAAGATGCCGAAGAAATATAAGAAAAAATCACTTTTGCAAACAGAGTGGTAGACGGTTGGAACAAGTTTGGTGGTGGAGGCCAAAACCGTCAGTAGTTTCAAAGCGTTATATGACAAAGAGTGCTGGGAAGACGGGACACCATGAGCGTAGCTCTCATCCTTTAACTACACTTAGGTAATTACACTCGCACATCACCATCGTCGTGACACAGCTTGAGAACTGCAGGATCTTTGCGTCCTAACTGGGTGATAGTGGTGGGGAGGGCTATGCAAGTGGTGTTCCCGATGCCATCACTTTACCGAAATCATCGATAAAAGGTGGACAGGGGCGATTGTTGTGAAAAATATATTAATCTGGTAGAAAAATTTGTCCCAGGGTTTCTTAACCAGAGCCGACGAAATCAAAACCAAGATGGCAGATGGGGCAGAACTGGATGGGACACGGCCGTCAGTGGAGACATCAAAAGAGGCAGACTTCAAAGATTTTACTCAGAAACAAATAAAAGGAAGGTGGTATTTCTAGGTCAGTTAGTGAGGATTGAAGATTTACTTGAGCCTTATAAAAGAACATTCCTTAATTCAGAAGAAGAAAACGAAGATCTCAAGAGCCAGGTAAAGACTATAAAACATTTTGTTGCAGCAGGATAAGGAAATTGCCAGTTTGACTGACAAGGTAAGGAAGCAGGAAGGACAAATCATGGAATTACAGAAAGTATATGAGACATGGAAATTGAAGGGAAATGAATTTGAGGAAATAAACAAAAATAAAGATAAATGAACAAGAATTAGGAGAAACTATACAGCCCAGCGAGTTAGGCAAGGAATTTATGAAAGAAAACCCATTTGCAACTCAGATGGAAGACGCTACTAGACATTTGGAAAAGTACAAGGAGGAAATGAAAGAAACATATGCGCAAGTTGTAAATGATAAAGAAACAATCAAGGAAGTATGTCTGGAAGCCACAAACAGAAATGAGAAGTCAGGAACTAACATCAGGCAGGCAATTCGAACAGAGCTGGTTATTAGCAGCACATTAGTTCAGAAAACTGAAGATAGAATTAGGTCTATAATAATATTTTGATGTTTAGAAAAGGACATACCTTCTGGGGCGGACTGAGCAGCAGGAAAAGAACAATTTGTTAAGCAAATAGTAGCTTTAGGGGAAGGCCTGTCAATGAAGGAAAATGTCAGTGATTTTAGGAGAATAGGAAACTATGTAAAAGTTAAGTCTCGCCTCTTAAGGGTAACATTGAATGGAGTAAAGCAAATGACAGAAGTGCTTAGGAATGCCAAGAAATTGCAAAATGATGAGGAAGGGAAATATTGGTCATTAAGACGAGACCTTTCTATGGAAGACACAAAGAAGATGACACTGAACCTTGCTGAAGCAAAACGCTTAAATGAGAACAGAAATGAGGACGAATAATTTTTTTTTACAAGGTGATAGGGACCGGGAAGCCTGTGAGATGGTACACGAAAGTAAATCAACAAACGCGTAAGAGAAAAGAAGTGTGAAGGGCAAAGGAGGAGGGAGCATGTCTCTGAAAATTGTGAATACCAACATATATGGGGTAAGGTAAAAAATACTGGAGTTAAATTATATAATACAGCTTAAGATGCCAGATATTGTCGTACTAACAGAGACGAAAATGGAGGATAAGAATTTAAATGAGGTGGTATTCCTGAGGGGCTATACTATTTGGAGATGCGGCAGACAAGTTAGAAAAGGGGCAATCCTGGTGAAGGAACGACTGAAGACAAGAGAATTGATACTCGACAATCCTCGAGAAGTCGACATAAGGGCACTGGAGGTTTGCAGTCGGAATAATAAACTAATAATCATTACTGCATATAGTCCACCAGCAAGTACTACATGGAGTAAGGAGGAGCTCAATGTTAAACGAGAGGGCCTTATAATGATCATAAGATAGATTATTGTGAAATCAAATAAAGATAAATCACGATTGTTGATACTTGGTGACTTCAATTTGAAATCGAGTGACTGGGAAGACTATGAAGCAAGAACAGGATTTTTGGACTGACAAATTTGTAAACCTCATCCTGGAATCTTGCATGAATCAACATGTTAAACAGCCCACACGAATGAGAGAAGGTGATGCTCCATCATTGCTGGATTTGGTATTTACTAGGAAAGAAGAAGAGATATGCCATTCAATACCTTCCTTCCTTGAGTAAAAGTGACCTTGACCTGTTGCAAATTAGATATGCCATGTCATATAATCTAGAAGAGAATGGCGAAATGGAAATAGTTTACAAACTTGATTTTAAGGGAGGACACTATGGGGAACTTTACAAATTCATTAATGATTTTAATTTGAAAGACTTGTTGCTAGGCAAGGAAATAAATGAGATGTATACCAGAGTCTGTGAACTATATAATGAAGGTAAACAAATAAATATACACCAAAACAGAGATGTAGAACCAGAAAACAGGGTTGGTTCAACAGAAACTGTGAGAGGGACAAGGAATGGAACAAAGAGGGACAAAGACAAGGAAATGGCTAGATTATAGTAAGAGGCCTAACCCTCAAACATGCAAGCACTACAAACAAGCAAGAAACAGTTACACAGCAGTGAGGAGAGAGGCAGAAAGGAACTTTGAGAAAGGTATAGCTGACAAAGGTAAAACAGATCCAGGCCTTTTCTATAAATTCATTAAAAGCAAGCTGCATGTAAAAAACAAATCCAGAGATTGAAATGGATTGATTGAAAATGTTTGAAAGACTAAATGAACAGTTCCAAATTATGTTTGTGAAAAATGAGGATATCAGAGAGCCAGACCCAATGGCAAGGAAACACCATAGAATATATAGAGGTGTCTCGAGACGAAGTGGAAATTTACTGAAGGGTCTAAGAAGAAATAAAGCGGTTGGACCAAATGAAGTTTCACCTTGGGTGCTGTGAGAATGTGCAACTGAGCTGAGAATTCCACTCCAATTGATATTCCAGACATCTTTGTCCACAGGAATCTTAGCAGATATTTGGAAAAAAGACAAACATAGATCCAATCTTCAAAAATGGTAACCGAGAAAACCCATTAAAATATACACCCACATGATTAACAAGCGTGGTAGTCAAAATACAGTACTAGAAAAAATAATTAAACCAAATGGGTAAAACACCTGGAGAATAATAATATTATAATAACAGACAATATGGTTTCGAATAGGAAGATCCTTTGTAACAAATCTAGTTAGTTTTTATGATAGAGCCACATTGATTCTATAGGAAATAGATGGGTGGGTTGACTGTGTGTATCTGGACATAACTCCCTCTCTTTCCAGCCTGTTGCTGTCTTGAGGGGGCCTGGTGGGCGACTGCCGGAATGTGATGCTCTTTGGGACTGCTTGTCCTCTGTCCTTTTGAAGCTTTATGTTCCTGCTGCTGTCTTCACTAATTTTGCTGGATGCTTTTTTCTTCTTCCTCATGTTTTATTTTCCTCCCCCCACCTCTTCTCCTTTCTGACTTCCCTTTCTGCCGACTTTTTGCCATTCTTGAATATTTTTTCTAATGTCATATTCTGTTTTGACACCGGGTGTTTAGGGAGGTACACTTTAACTCACTCGTAGAACTATGGTACCTGATGTTGTCGAGCGAGGGGGGGATGCTTTTATTGTCAATCCTTGCCTTTGTTGCTGAACCCTATCTCAACGGACTGACAGCTCTTAAGGTTGCGATTGCAGGGCGTATACTCACAATGCGCTCCTGGGGATCCCATCTTGATGGGTGTCCTATCCTCTAATTGTGGTTCCATGGTGGGTATGGGGGCTTATTCGTGGATGAAATCTTTCCCAGTTTGTTTTTATGCCTTTCTCTGACCTCATTTAACTTCTCAGACTGATGGGATGGGCGGCCAGGCCACCGATTCGGACTGTGAGGGAAGGTCAGGCTTTCTAGCCCCTCCAGCTACTTTGGGCCCAGACCAAGCTGCTTTTCTGACTCTCCCGACCAACACTCTCTGCTACCCTCCCACCTCTGTGGCAGGGTTGAGCCCCAAGCCCCCAGTGGTCATCACCTGGCATGACGTCGTCTCTCGTTGTAATAACTCCGCCTTTTACATCCTCTCTTACTGGGGGAGCTCGGCACCGTCACCTCCGCATTTGCACATGTATGATTTCTTCCTGATCAATTACATTTCAGACTACGTGCACTAAGTATTTTGATCTCAGTCATGTTGATCCTACTCGTCCTAATGATTTATTCCTCCATAAACACCTCGTTGATTCAATGGATATATTTGTCACTTTTAACCCCACCCATTCTGGTACACGTGTCATTGTAGCCCCTTCTCAAGAAGCGGCTGCTTGCTTGGCTTCGTTGTCCTGCATTGGAGATTGATACCCCTGTTCAGATCTCAAAAAAGATCTGAACAGGGGTTAAATGGTTAAAGTTAGGGGTTAAGGTTAAATGCCAGCATTGGCACAGTTTTTCAGAGAACTGAAAGACTGCCATGAGGTTATTAAATATATTCTTGAGGGCCAAGGCCATTCTATCCTCCCGATAGATACCTTCACTCAAACCCTCCCTCATGATCGTGCACAATTGAGGTGTCTCTATGCCCCTTGTGTGGAGCCTCGAGCCTCTAAGACAGTGTTCTTCTTCTCAAGCTCACTGCATTAATTGCTGTGATGCCCACCCTGCCTTCTCCCGCACATGTGTGCACAACAAATTTGAGGAAGCCATCCTCACTTTGAAACATTGTGATCATTTTTTCTTTTCCTGAGGCGAGACACCAGGTTTGCCGTCTTCCCTTTTTTTTCCGATATGTCTTATGCTCGTGTGTTGCTTTCCACTTCTCCCCCTCGTCCTCTCTCGCTATCTCAGTTTCCTAACCGTTTCCAGGTCTTGGACACCGACACCTCCACCACCTATCTGCTCATTTGCGTTGTGGTTCTCCTTCTAGTGTTTCCTTCCTACTTTCCCAGTCTTCCTTGTCTCCTGTTCCCTCTTTCCCTTCTCACCCCAATCCTTCTTTTCAGCCCTCCCCTCTGTCTTTTAGCCCTCCTCACCGCCTGTCTGTCCTGGCCATTGTCCATCCTCCTCCCAGCGTTCTTCATGTTGACTATTCCCGTTCTGCTTCTCTTGTTGAGACTGTAGAGGCTGTTGCCCACCACATTGCTGATGGTACACCAGTCTCTCTCCATCAGTATCGTAAGCCTGGCTCTTCTCCCTCCTCCCCAACGAGTATGATGGCTTCAATATATTCCTCACCTTCCGACTCCGACACTATCCCTGCTTCCCCTCCCATTTCAGTGGTGGAGTCGCCTGATACGGAGGTTCCTTTGGTCTTTGAATCTCTCTCTTGGATGCTGTCCTTGATCCAGTGCACTCTCTTGCTTCTGTCCTTCCTTCCCCCCAATTCTCGCAACCGCCCTTCTTCGATGCTTCCTCCCACTCCAGACTGTCAGTCCGCTTCTGGTCCATCCTCCCTTGTCTTTGCTATCTTTGCCTATGCCTCGTCACCCCAATTTCACTGATCCTGATCCTGATCTTTAGTCTACTGTGTTCTTCTATGCCTTTGTTTCTCCCTTGTTATCTCAGTTTCTATTCTCTCTTTTTTGTCTATGTCTGTTCTTCAATGGAAATATTCATAGTTTTTATGCGAACTTCCATGAACTCCAACTTCTGATCACGCAATTTTCACGTTTTGTGTTTGTCTCCAGGAGCGATGCTTTGCGCTCATCCTGGTCACTTCTGTAGTTATTTCTTTCTCTCTTCCCCTCTAGCTTTTGCTAGGGCCCTTAACTCTACAGCTCTCTTGATCTGTGATGATATTGCCCTCATTCCCTTACTTTTTTGTCCCATATTCGGTGTTCTGCAGCCCGTATCTTTGTGAATAAATGGTATACGGTCTGTTCCATTTATCTCCCCCTAAATGTCCCACTTTTTCTTCTTGATCCTAAACAATTGTTGAACTCCTTACCAGAGCCTGTGCTCATTTTATGTGCTTTTAACTGTCCGTATACCGACAGTTAAAAGTACGTGGGTGAAGCATTTACAGCGTTGTGGTTCGAACAAAATTCGTTAGTAAAGAACTTGTGCCGGAAGCGTTCGAACATCATCAGTTGTGAGTCCTGTGTAAACTGTTTTTCATTCATAAACAGGGGGGTTTGGCAGGTGCATGGAATCACTTCTGGGTCTTTGTTTGGAGGACGGGCTGACTGGTGCCTTGACTGCCTGGTGCTGCCTGGTGCTACCCTCCACCACCTGGCTTCCTTGTAGTCTACCCTCCACCACCTGGCTTCCTTGTAGTCTACCCCTCACCATTTAACCTAATTGTAGTGTCCTGTTGAAACCTACTTTCTAATGTTGCAAGCACCACTTGGCTGTAGTAACTAGTGTTAGCATACTATTGCAGTGTACTTTTCATGACATGTTTGGTGTGACGTGTACAAGTTGGTAGAGAGCTTCCAACTTGCTAGCAGCCTACTTGTCCACTGCCCACCACCTCACTCCGACAGCTGTTGTGTGTTTGCTAACATATATTGGATCTGTGAGAAAAATGTAAATCCATTTTTGTGTGCTTTCATAAGTACATCAATATATTATTTGTTACCTGCTGTCTCCCAGAATACCCAAACAATTACGCCAAGCCATTATAATTGCCCTCTTCGGGATTATTTATTTGCAATATTTCAATAATATTTAGTTTTGTCACATTTTTCTAGATTAAACAAAATCTGCAGAATAGTAAATGTTTACTTGTGAATAAGAGTGAGAACCCGTGTTGTGAACAGGTTAGCCTCACGTCCAAACTGGAAGAGCTGGTGGACCAGCTGGCGGAGAACACTCACAACATCTGGGCCCGGGAGCGGATCCTACAAGGCTGGACCTACGGCCTCAACGAGGACCCAGTCATGCATCGCTCACCTCACCTCGTCAGCTATGGAAACGTCGACGATGCAATCAAAAAGGCCAACCGAGACACAGCATCCGAGACCATTCGGACTCTCCTTGTGTATGGCTACATTCTGGAGGCTCCCACGGGAGACCAGGCTGAAGGTGAGCGGCAACCTGCTTGGTATAACACATCTTGCACAACGCTCACGAGAGATAGGAAGGGATTGTGGGAAATAATATTGAGCTCTTGCATGCGACACCATGTTTCGTTAGATCTCAATGGTGAACTAAATTTAAACATCTGTCACATTGTATGGATGTGACAGTTGTTTTAACTATTCTCAGCATGGATGAAAAAGAATGTGTCATTCAGCTATTATATATATCGGTATGAGAAAATCATCTTGGGGGATCGAACCGGCGTTCAGGTGATTTCCAGACACCTGCCTTAACCGACTCTGCCACGATAAGACAAAAGCCTATCAACTCTGGGAATCATCAGAACGCCGATTCGAGTCATCCCATTGCCACAAAATTATTTTCTCGTTGACATATCATGCCATTATGATTTCTTTGTAACGTATCAGTATGGGGAGTGATTATCGCCGTGCGGATGATGAAAATGGTTGAGCAAAAATTCAGTCATATTATAATTTTGGAATTATTATAATTAAGAAAATTTATTCGAGTAATACATTCAAAGTAGTGTTGAGAAACTGTGCAAGAGTACGAGCAGCATATCTCGAGATGCATCTGTTTAGATTTACTTCTACACTCATATAGTTTACAAACTTTGCTACACTCTTTTTTACATGCTAATGAACTTTTAATAAAACCTACCTGTTCAAATGTCATTTAATATAATAATTAGTTTGCTTATATCTCATATATTTATGAGATATATATTATATTTCATATCTCATATATTTAAGATATCCATTTATCTCTTCACGTGACACACGTATATGTATAGAGTTAAACTAAACACTTAAAAAAAGACTTGACTTTACACTTAAGATTCCACTGATTAATGCCGATACAAGTCTGTTACTCCTGTTGCAACCCGTTCTCGAACTTGCTTACTGTCAATATTGGCGTATTTAATAAGTGCATATGTGACATACTAATTGATTGTGAATATTTTAGTTTACCTTGAAAAGCTTCATAGAAAACACCGACCTTACCTAACCTTCTTAGTATGTTAAGATAAGCATCTTATTGCTTCTTATTTACAATTATTACTTAACCTATCAACGGTATAGGTTTACTGTCAATATTGGCGTATTTAATAAGTGCATATGTGACATACTAATTGATTGTGAATATTTTAGTTTACCTTGAAAAGCTTCATAGAAAACACCGACCTTACCTAACCTTCTTAGTATGTTAAGATAAGCATCTTATTGCTTCTTATTTACAATTATTACTTAACCTATCAACGGTATAGGTTAAGTAATAATTGTAATTAAGAAGCAATAAGATACTAATCTTAACATACTAAGAAGGTTAGGTGAGGTCGGTGTTTTCTATGAAGCTTTTCAAGGTAAACTAAAGTATTCACAATCAATTAGTATGTCACATATGCACTTATTAAATACGCCAATATTGACAGTAAGCAAGTGCGAGAACGGGTTGCCTGTAAACACTTCATCACGTAACATCAGTTCTACTATATCCACACACTTCTTCACGTAACATCAGTTCTACTATATCCACACACTTCTTCAAAGTTCCTCTGTTCTTCCACAATAAGGGGGGCGGGGAGGGGGAACACAACTTGGAGACGGTTTCTCCAGAAATCTTGTGATTTATCCTGACCAGGTTATTGATACAGACCAGAGACCTACTGAAGGTCCCACCGGAAAGATAAGTTGCATTAAATGCAACATTTTACCTATTTTGATGGGATTAACTTGGACCACAGTGGTGAGGACACTAACATGGACCACAGTGTTGAGGACACTAACATGGACCACAGTGGTGAGGACACTAACATGGACCACAGTGTTGAGGACACTAACATGGACCACAGTGTTGAGGACACTAACATGGACCACAGTGGTGAGGACACTAACATGGACCACAGTGGTGAGGACATAACATGGACCACAGTGTTGAGGACACTAACATGGACCACAGTGGTGAGGACACTAACATGGACCACAGTGTTGAGGGCACTAACATGGACCACAGTGTTGAGGGCACTAACATGGACCACACAGTGTTGAGGACACTAACATGGACCACAGTGGTGAGGACACTAACATGGACCACAGTGTTGAGGGCACTAACATGGACCACAGTGTTGAGGGCACTAACATGGACCACAGTGTTGAGGGCACTAACATGGACCACACAGTGTTGAGGGCACTAACATGGACCACAGTGTTGAGGACACTAACATGGACCACACAGTGTTGAGGGCACTAACATGGACCACACAGTGTTGAGGACACTAACATGGACCACACAGTGGTGAGGACACTAACATGGACCACAGTGTTGAGGGCACTAACATGGACCACAGTGTTGAGGGCACTAACATGGACCACAGTGTTGAGGACACTAACATGGACCACAGTGTTGAGGGCACTAACATGGACCACAGTGTTGAGGGCACTAACATGGACCACAGTGTTGAGGGCACTAACATGGACCACAGTGTTGAGGGCACTAACATGGACCACAGTGTTGAGGGCACTAACATGGACCACAGTGTTGAGGACACTAACATGGACCACAGTGTTGAGGGCACTAACATGGACCACAGTGTTGAGGGCACTAACATGGACCACAGTGTTGAGGGCACTAACATGGACCACACAGTGTTGAGGGCACTAACATGGACCACAGTGTTGAGGACACTAACATGGACCACACAGTGTTGAGGGCACTAACATGGACCACACAGTGTTGAGGACACTAACATGGACCACACAGTGGTGAGGACACTAACATGGACCACAGTGTTGAGGGCACTAACATGGACCACAGTGTTGAGGGCACTAACATGGACCACAGTGTTGAGGACACTAACATGGACCACAGTGTTGAGGGCACTAACATGGACCACAGAGTTGAGGACACTAACATGGACCACAGTGTTGAGGGCACTAACATGGACCACACAGTGTTGAGGGCACTAACATGGACCACAGTGTTGAGGACACTAACATGGACCACAGTGTTGAGGGCACTAACATGGACCACACAGTGTTGAGGACACTAACATGGACCACACAGTGGTGAGGACACTAACATGGACCACAGTGTTGAGGGCACTAACATGGACCACAGTGATGAGGACACTAACATGGACCACAGTGTTGAGGGCACTAACATGGACCACAGTGTTGAGGGCACTAACATGGACCACACAGTGTTGAGGACACTAACATGGACCACACAGTGTTGAGGACACTAACATGGACCACACAGTGGTGAGGACACTAACATGGACCACAGTGATGAGGACACTAACATGGACCACAGTGTTGAGGGCACTAACATGGACCACAGTGTTGAGGGCACTAACATGGACCACACAGTGGTGAGGACACTAACATGGACCACAGTGTTGAGGGCACTAACATGGACCACAGTGTTGAGGGCACTAACATGGACCACAGTGTTGAGGGCACTAACATGGACCACAGTGTTAAGGGCACTAACATGGACCACACAGTGGTGAGGACACTAACATGGACCACAGTGTTGAGGGCACTAACATGGACCACAGTGTTGAGGGCACTAACATGGACCACAGTGTTGAGGACACTAACATGGACCACAGTGTTGAGGACACTAACATGGACCACAGTGTTGAGGACACTAACATGGACCACAGTGTTGAGGGCACTAACATGGAGGTGTGTTGGTGACAGCGGCGGCCGCAGCCATACAGAGCATCAAGCGAGGCACGGCCCACCGAACCTACCGTCTGGAGAACACCAACGCCGTCACTTCTGGCAAATGGTACTTTGAGATGGAAGTTCTTACCTCTGGACCCATGCGCGTGGGCTGGATAGAGACGAGCAGTCCGCCCGGGACGGAGCTGGGCTGCGACGACAAGTCTTGGGCCTTCGACGGGTTCCGTGTAAGTATGAAGAATGGGTGAGCTTCTCCCGCTTCTTTGGGAGAGCTCACTGGTCGCTCTTGTCACATCCTATCGTTCACTATGTAAATAATAAATTAAACAAATTTAAATGCTGTTCATTTATTTGAACGTTATTTATGGTAATTTTATTATGCCAAATAATATGAGACAAGTAGATTCCTGAGTAAATAAAGCAACAATCAGTAGACCGACACAATTACTGGAGAAGTTCATAATTGTTTTGGTCATGCTGAAATTTAATTGTAATTGCACTCAGATAAATGCTAATTACTGTTGTACGTAATTTTCCGTCAGTTCAGTGAAAAATTGCAAGTGATTGTCAATAATATAGAAATGTTTTCACATTGAACCTTTATCAGCTTGGGACACCTAGACGTGACAAGTTTCATGATTTGTTAATTGTGTGTGATGACTGTGACACAGTGCTTAGGAACTGTGACGACTGTGACACAGTGCTCAGGAACTGTGACACAGTGCTCAGGAACTGTGACACAGTGCTCAGGAACTGTGACACAGTGCTCAGGAACTGTGACACAGTGCTCAGGAACTGTGACACAGTGCTCAGGAACTGTATGATGACTGACACAGTGCTCAGGAACTGTGACGACTGTGACACAGTGCTCAGGAACTGTATGATGACTGACACAATGCTCAGGAACTGTGACGACTGTGACACAGTGCTCAGGAACACACACACTCTCTCTCTCTCTCTCTCTCTCTCTCTCTCTCTCTCTCTCTCTCTCTCTCTCTCTCTCTCTCTCTCTCTCTCTCTCTCTCTCTCTCTCTCACTCACTCACTCACTCTCTCTCTCTGTGAAAGCATTTACTGCTGCAAGTAAACAGTCTCACACTCCCATAGATATTAGCAAAATTCACCTTCAAATAAGTCATGCAGTTTTCTAAATATTCGATAGTAAATAATATCAAGCATAATATCGTTGAATATAATGACTGGTCTAATACAGTGCTCTAAATGTCTAGTCTGAATATGAGTTATAACAATTGTAGTAAGAACAAGTATGTTGTGGTGTGGTAAACACATGGCACAGATCACAGTCCTGCGCAACGCTCAACATATGGGGCACATGCCATATATATATTGAAGATGAAAATTGCAGCAACTCTGTTGACTTGATGCTATTGTGACTACTTGGTATAAACAAGTCAGGTTTGAAATGTATAATGAATGTAGAAGTGGGTGTGAGAGTGAAGCGGTGCCTCCTGGGCTGTAAGTATGAAGCAGTAACTTGGCCTGTATCTTTAAAGCACATGAAGCACCATATGGGCGGGACGGAGGCGTACGGACGACGTGCCCAGCCGGGCGACGTTGTAGGGGTAATGATGGACCTGCATGACAAGACCATCAGTAAGTGTGTTGGTGTACCTGGCTGGCCTGCCTCTCCGCTCGGGTCTCCCGTCGCACCACACACGCCCACAAAACACATTCCAACATAACTTATCACACTTGTTTACATAAATGAAACATTTTCACACACACACAAAAAAAATCCAAAGACGTGATGGTGCGGGATGAGGCTTGAGGGGTACCGTGAGTGTGCTATCTCTGTGGTACCGTGAGCGTGCTATCTCTGTGGTACCGTGAGTGTGCTATCTCTGTGGTACCGTGAGTGTGCTATCTCTGTGGTACCGTGAGTGTGCTATCTCTGTGGAGTCTTTCACTAACATTCAAGGTCTCTATTCTTCACAGATGTGCATCAGCCGCTCTGCAGCCACATAAGTTCCTACCCCTAACCCAGCGCTGTGTTCTACACCGTGTTCTTGGCATGTAGTAAACTGCAGCACAAACTCCACATGGAAACTAACCATAACAATTATACTCCCTCACCAAAAATCTTAAAGTGGTGCAGTGCCACTTTCATTGACGTGTCTGCTGCACTTTACTACTGTCTGATTTTTACCCTAAATAATGTCTCGTTGCAAAAATAAGTGTCCCTGTTGCAATGTTGCTAATAGTTTGTATGTGATACAGGAAGAAAAGTGTCATTCGGGCGGTTTGGACAGCTACGGCCACAAGTGGCAGGTCGGAGACGTGGTAGGCGTGTGCCTTGATATATTCGACAGAACCATCAGTGAGTGATTGATGTCTAATCCTTGCTGACTGTCGTGAGTGGTGAAGTAGCGGGTGTGGTGGCTAGCTCACGTTAGTTGTAGCATTAGACATTTAGCCGGAATTTCTGGCAGAATATGAGCGGTACCTAACTAGCTTATAACGTAGATCATGTTGATGCTTGTATGTTTCTGGCCCGTCGAGGTCGGGCAAAGCGTCCTGGCTCGTCTGTTGCATCTTCCCGTCCCATGCGTGTGGCTGTTCTAGTTATCTTCGTATGACCGTTTGCATTGCAGTCATTTTAGATATGTCATGCTTGCACTCAAGACAGCAGCACTATATGTGGAGCTACTGTGGTTACCCGTGTACGACGGGAGGAAGCAGGTGTGGAGCCGGTGGCTTCCTCCACCCGATGTACGCAGCCAATTTTATACTTTTTGAGTTACCGATGTATTACTGCTACGCACACACCGCCTGCAGGCCACTAAGGCCTCCAGGCGTTCATCAAGGGCTTCACAAAACTAGGGCTTCCTGCTTCGCATTAGTGTTTTCTTTAAGCATGTTTGTTCCAACAATTATAACTTCAGTCGACACAGAAATTTATGACAAATTATGTGGTCTTTCTATTTTCTAATGTACAAAGTGCGGATAAAGGTCAGTCTTACAGCCCTGCTGCTGGTACTCTTCCTCGGAGAGAAGAGTGCATAAGAGTGCATTTATACTGCCGTATGTATTGATATGTATAACCGTGTATGTCTGCCGTCTACTGTATTTTGGAACTGCATTTTTGTTTTCTCGTTGCATGTAAATGTTTGATTTTTGTTATTAATGAATTTGTTGTACTTACATTGAGTCTCATGAGTCACTCACAGATGTCAAGTCCATAGTGTGTGTGTGTGTGTTACAAATAGTGGGTTGTACTATGGGGGATCTAGTGTTAATGTGGTGAAGGGGCAGCAGTTAGAATAAAGATGTATCTCTAATAGTGGTGAGCAGTAAGGCCCGGCCCCCAATAAAAAATATAAACAGTGATTAATAATTGGCTACAAAACAATGTCAGTCTAGAGGTAGATCACAGATCTCCTACACAGGAAGAATGGATACTCCTTTAACTTACTTATTTATTAACCCCTTAACAACCCCCCATATACATTCACACAAATAACAATAATAACTTTACCACACTATCTTACGTTAAAAGCCTTGGTCCACATAAGCAGGATGCAAGGTTTTACACTGAGCACAAGCTAGGGTAAAGTTTACTAGTGAAGAACTTGAAGCTTGAGGCAGCTTAGGGTAGTGAGCCCAAGTGGTACCCTAGCACAACACAACACTAAGGGGTACCCAAACACTGGAAAATACTACCCCAGGTCTACACCAATCTTACAATCTCAGAGTAGGCACAATTAAATACACAATACTTATCTTAGTAAACTAGACACAGAAATAGGTAAGGGTGAGTAGTAGGAGGAAGGGGAGAGAGGTGCAGAGCCACACAGTATAGATGTTTACACCTCGAACGCCAGCCAGAGAAGGGAGACCGTCTCCAGTCTCCTTCCTCAGCTGACTCGCTGCCGGCAGACTACTCAATTAATTGTACAGCAGCCCTATATCCAAGTTTACTCAGATCTACTTTACTAATACTTTCTAATTATTTGTAAACATAGTTGATGCCTATTTTATTACTTAATAATCAACCCCAAGCTCAGTCTTTAAATGCTCTTTGAGAAACAAGAATCGTCTTACGTCTGGCAGGGAAGATACAAACACAGACACCTCGCCATGCGTCCCACTAATATAAAGTAGTTTATTTAGCTCAATTTGACCTCTGGTTTCCATTTGAGGAACCCAGGGTCGTAACAGTGTCAGTGTGTGTGTGTGTGTGTGTGTATGATACCCACTCTCCCCCAGGCATATTGTCCCTGTATGTGGCTGTTGTGTAGCCTAGGTGGCTATGGAAAGTTAACATTAAATATACTACTTTTATTTTTTAAATTTATACTTTTCAAAAATAAGTGAATAAAAAATTTGGAGAAGAAACAAATGTGGACATATTATGTACAGTTTGTGAGCCTACGGAGATTAATCATGAGGATAGGCACCGCAAGGTTATTGTAGTGATATGAAGAGTTGGCACTTACAACTATCGAAGTAAATGTGGTAGGTAGCATTAAAGGGGTGTAGTTGGCACTGTTGGAGATAGTTGGCACTATGACAGATAGTTGGCACTGTTGGAGATAGTTGGCACTGTTGGAGATAGTTGGCACTATGGGAGATAGTTGGCACTATGAGAGATGGTTGGCACTACGGGGGATAGTTGGTACTATATTAGATGGAACTGAAATGTGATTGGTACTATGGGGCGTGGCCTCGTAGCCTGGTGGATAGCGCGCAGGACTCGTAATTCTGTGGCGCGGGTTCGATTCCCGCACGAGGCAGAAATAAATGGGCAAAGTTTCTTTCACCCTGAATGCCCCTGTTACCTAGCAGTAAATAGGTACCTGGGAGTTAGTCAGCTGTCACGGGCTGCTTCCTGGGGGTGGAGGCCTGGTCGAGGACCGGGCCGCGCGGACACTAAAGCCCCGAAATCATCTCAAGATAACCTCAAGATGGGAGATGGTCGGCACTATGACAGATAGTTGTCACTATGGGATATGGCACTATGACAGTTGGCACCAAGAGAGATGGTACTATTAGAGTTGTTGGCACTGAGAGATGGTTGGCACTATGCACTATGGGAGATAGTTGGCACTATGGGAGATAGTTGGCACTATGAGAGATATTGACACTATGGGAGATGGCACTATGAGATAGTTGTCATATGGGAGATGGCACTATGAAAGATAGTTGGCATTACTGGGAGAGACATTTTCATGTTGCTTATTAGCGAATGTAAGATAATAGTTTAAGGCATATAATAACAGACTGTAGAGCACTCACTATTACACACAAACGAACTGGATAGATAGAGTCCTCACTCTTAATCTCATATATTTATTTATTCTTGTTAAGAAAAATACTAAGAAAATGTGATTCATCTTCCATCGGTAATATAACATCTTCCATCGGTAATATAAACGGAAAATCAGGAACATTTTAGTTAATTCTAATGAAAACACATTGATTTTTATCATTTGTATTTGAAACAACATTGTCATATGTCTTTTCTTGGATCTAAATAATACGAAACCTCGCTTTATGATTTGAAGATAAAATCCTCAAATATGGTATAATAATGACTTTTTTCACGTTTTTCATGTAGTTTGATATTACGTAAATATATTCATTTTTACCAATATTTCGATACTATTTCATGTAGTATCACGATATGTGATTTGGCCTTCAAATCTCAGATTTTCGCATAATATTGCATTTTAAGCATGTTTTCTGGCATTTTCTGGCATATAGTGACTTTTTCACGTTATTCATGTAGTGTGATTTTTCGTATATATATTCGTTTTCAACAATATTTCGATACTACTTCATGTTTTCTCACGATATGTGATTTGGCCTTCAAATCTCCGAATTTCGCAAATTTTGCATTTTTAAGCAAGTTTTCTTCCATTTTATTTTGTACTAAAAAATCATCGAATTTAGCAATATTTTGACCATTATCATCCCCTTTTCCTTTATGTTATTTAAACAAAATATCATCGCATTAGGCCGTTTTTTCCACGTTTTTGGGAATTTTCAGTTTATTGTTATTAATTCATTAAATATACGATAAAAATGATGCAAACATAATTGATTAGAAATTAACCTTAAACACTTCATTTTCAATCAACTATTTGTTTCTCGTCAAAATACTGAGTAAGATATTGGAAATCTATTTTTGTTTCTCGTTAAAATACTGAGTAAGATATTTAAAAGGGGAGAAGTTCTGTTTTTATTGCATATATCGACGTTTCAGCCGGATTAGACCGGTTTTACGTGTATATCTTCCATCGGTAATATAAACCGAAAATCAGGAACATTTTAGTTAATTTTAATGAAAACACATTGATTTTTGTCATTTGTATTGGAAGCAACATCTTTATACGTCTTTTCTAGGGGCTAAAAAATACGAAACGTCGCCTTATGATTCGAAGTTAAAATCCTCAAATTTGGTATAATAATGACTTTTTTCACGTTTTTCATGTAGTTTGATATTACGTAAATATATTCTTTTTTACCAATATTTCGATACTATTTCATGTAGTATCCCAATATGTGATTTGGCCTTCAAATCTCAGATTTTCGCATAATATTGCATTTTAAGCAAGTATTCTGGCATTTTGTTTCGTACTAAAAATCATCGAATTCAGCAATATTTTGACGTTTATCATCCCCTTTTCCTTTATGTGATATAAACAAAATATCATCGAATTAGGCAATATTTTGCTGTTTTTCCACGTTTTTGTGAATTTTCAGTTTATTGCTATTATTTCATTAAATATACGATAAAAATGATGCAAACACATAATTGATTAGAAATTAACCTTAAACACTTCATTTTCAATCAACTATTTGTTCCTCGTTAAAATACTGAGTAAGATATTGGAAAGGGGAAAGTTCTGTTTTTATTGCATATATCGACGTTTCAGCCGGATTAGAGCGGTTTTACGTGTACATCTTCCATCGGTAATATAAACGGAAAATCAGGAACATTTTAGTTAATTCTAATGAAAACACATTGATTTTTATTATTTGTATTTGAAACAACATTGTCATATGTCTTTTCTTGGATCTAAATAATACGAAACCTCGCTCTCTATGATTTGAAGTTAAAATCCTCAAATATGGTAATATAGTGACTTTTTTCACGTTATTCATGTAGTGTGATTTTACGGATATATATTCGTTTTTACCAATATTTCGATACTACTTCATGTTTTCTCACGATATGTGATTTGGCCTTCAAATCTCAGAATTTCGTAAATTTTGCATTTTTAAGCAAGTTTTCTTGCATTTTGTTTTGTACAAAAAATCATCGAATTTAGCAATATATTGACCATTATCATCCCCTTTTCCTTTATGTGATTTAAACAAAATATCATCGAATTAGGCCGTTTTCCACGTTTTTGTGAATTTTCAGTTTATTGTTATTAATTCATTAGATATACGATAAAAATTATGCAAACACATAATTGATCAGAAATAACCTTAAATACTTCATTTTCAATCATCTATTTGTTTCTCGTTAAAATACTGAGTAAGATATTTAAAAGGGGAGAAGTTCTGTTTTTATTGCATATATCGACGTTTCAGCCGGATTAGAGCGGTTTTACGTGTATATCTTCCATCGGTAATATAAACGGAAAATCAGGAACATTTTAGTTAATTCTAATGAAAACACATTGATTTTTATTATTTGTATTTGAAACAACATTGTCATATGTCTTTTCTTGGATCTAAATAATACGAAACCTCGCTCTCTATGATTTGAAGTTAAAATCCTCAAATATGGTAATATAGTGACTTTTTTCACGTTATTCATGTAGTGTGATTTTACGGATATATATTCGTTTTTACCAATATTTCGATACTACTTCATGTTTTCTCACGATATGTGATTTGGCCTTCAAATCTCAGAATTTCAGAAACCCACCCGTCCACCCAGCACCAACACCCACCCGTCCACCCAGCACCATCACCCACCCGTCCACCCAGCACCATCACCCACCCGTCCACCCAGCACCATCACCTCCCGTCCACCCAGCACCAACACCCACCCGTCCACCCAGCACCATCACCACCCGTCCACCCAGCACCAACACCACCCGTCCACCCAGCACCAACACCCACCCGTCCACCCAGCACCATCACCCACCCGTCCACCCAGCACCATCACCACCCGTCCACCCAGCACCATCACCCACCCGTCCACCCAGCACCATCACCACCCGTCCACCCAGCACCAACACCACCCGTCCACCCAGCACCAACACCCACCCGTCCACCCAGCACCATCACCCACCCGTCCACCCAGCACCATCACCACCCGTCCACCCAGCACCATCACCACCCGTCCACCCAGCACCATCACCACCCGTCCACCCAGCACCATCACCACCCGTCCACCCAGCACCATCACCCACCCGTCCACCCAGCACCATCACCACCCGTCCACCCAGCACCAACACCACCCGTCCACCCAGCACCATCACCACCCGTCCACCCAGCACCATCACCACCCGTCCACCCAGCACCATCACCACCCGTCCACCCAGCACCAACACCCACTCGTCCACCCAGCACCATCACCCACCCGTCCACCCAGCACCATCACTCACCCGTCCACCCAGCACCAACACCCACCCGTCCACCCAGCACCATCACCACCCGTCCACCCAGCACCATCACCACCCGTCCACCCAGCACCATCACCACCCGTCCACCCAGCACCAACACCCACCCGTCCACCCAGCACCAACACCCACCCGTCCACCCAGCACCAACACCCACCCCGTCCACCCAGCACCAACACCCACCCGTCCACCCAGCACCATCACCCACCCGTCCACCCAGCATTATCACCACCCGTCCACCCAGCACCATCACCACCCGTCCACCCAGCACCAACACCCACCCGTCCACCCAGCACCATCACCACCCGTCCACCCAGCACCATCACCACCCGTCCACCCAGCACCAACACCCACCCGTCCACCCAGCACCATCACCACCCGTCCACCCAGCACCATCACCACCCGTCCACCAAGCACCATCACCACCCGTCCACCCAGCACCATCACCCACCCGTCCACCCAGCACCATCTCCACCCAGCACCAACACCACCCGTCCACCCAGCACCATCACCCACCCGTCCACCCAGCACCATCACCACCCGTCCACCCAGCACCATCACCACCCGTCCACCCAGCACCATCACCACCCGTCCACCCAGCACCATCACCACCCGTCCACCCAGCACCATCACCCACCCGTCCACCCAGCACCATCACCACCCGTCCACCCAGCACCATCACCCACCCGTCCACCCAGCACCATCACCACCCGTCCACCCAGCACCATCACCCACCCGTCCACCCAGCACCATCACCCACCCGTCCACCCAGCACCATCACCCACCCGTCCACCCAGCACCAACACCCACCCGTCCACCCAGCACCATCACCACCCGTCCACCCAGCACCAACACCCACCCGTCCACCCAGCACCATCACCCACCCGTCCACCCAGCACCATCACCACCCGTCCAACCAGCACCATCACCCACCCGTCCAGCCAGCACCATCACCACCCGTCCACCCAGCATCATCACCCACCCGTCCACCCAGCACCATCACCCACCCGTCCACCCAGCACCATCACCCACCCGTCCACCCAGCACCATCAAAGACATAAAAATAATCTCATTCACTTCATTACTTTCTTTTTGAGTGAACTTTTATATATTTACCACATGTGTATTTTAGTAATATTATATTATTATTATATTATATTTTTGTATCATTAGATGATCAGGTTATGTTTTTATGTTTAATATTTGATAATATTGTTTGCAATGTCATTTGTCTGTATGATAAGAAGAGCTTCACCCTAGACAAGGGATAACTTCACCGAGGGAATAAATAACAGAATTTGCAGTGTAATTATTGTTGTCGTTCAGAACACAACGAGAGGCAGGTGTCGCTACGAGCCCTGAGGAACCGCCAGGACCTGTTCCAAGAAGAAGGCATTCTCACCTGATCCTGGACGCCATCGACAAGATCACCATCATCACCCAGCAGGGCTACCTGGTGGCTCTCGCCGGGGAGGAGGCCGGCCTCGACTGGGATATTATATCAGGTGTGGCCAGCATGATGGCTCTTGCTCTTACGACGGCTGCTTTCTCACTTAAAGACAAGTAACATGTATTTTAAAGTCATTTTGATCCTTACAAATTGTGTGTTATCTAACAAATGACTAGTGTCTCTATAGTCAGGTTACTTATGGCACAGCCTGGTCTGTGACCGTCATGATGAGTTTCAACCAGTAATTTGACCCATGACAACAGACATCTTATGTGTCCTTGCTTATATGCTCCTGTTATTATCTTCCTCAACGCTACAAGGAGCAGCTAGTGCCTGTTTAGCTGCCATAAGTGCCAACTTAAGTCTACTTAGCTCATACATACATACATTACAAGTTTTCCATATCTCTCGTTCATTGAAGAGACTTCAGCGAAGTAAAAATAAGTAATATATGAAAAAAAGATGGTTATTTACATTGTCACACCTTCATTTACTATATTTTTCACAATGCAATATATACAGCATTATACAGCATTCATTAACAGCACCAATCTACAGCTTTATAAGGCCAGGTGTATAGTGATCCTCGTGAACCATACAAATGCATTTAACCTTCCAATCTTCTTCTCTCTAGCCTTTCCATTACCATATCTTGTATGTTATCCCACACTCTTTCCGCTCTCTCGTGCACTCACTTCTCCCTCACACATTTACTCACTGCTTCCTCACGCACTCATTCCCTGTCCACCCAACTTATTCCCAGATTTTAACTTCATGTCAAACCATCATATTACTTGAAAATACTTTCTTCCCCCGTCTGCAATAATCCATTCCTGCAACATGACTAACCCATCTCGGTAATATTCGGGCCCATTTTTGATTATTTATACGTCTCCACACTTAATTTCTTACTCCATTCTCCTAAGTTCTCATTCAAGACCTGTTTCGTAGATTATGAGTTGTTTCTACCCTAGATTATGAGTTGTTTCTACCCTAGATTATGAGTTGTTTCTACCCTAGATTATGAGTTGTTTCTACCCTAGATTATGAGTGTTTCTACCCTAGATTATGAGTTGTTTCTACCCTAGATTATGAGTTGTTTCTACCCTAGATTATGAGTTGTTTCTACCCTAGATTATGAGTTGTTTCTACCCTAGATTATGAGTTGTTTCTACCCTAGATTATGAGTTGTTTCTACCCTAGATTATGAGTTGTTTCTACCCTAGATTATGAGTTGTTTCTACCCTAGATTATGAGTTGTTTCTACCCTAGATTATGAGTTGTTTCTACCCTAGATTATGAGTTGTTTCTACCCTAGATTATGAGTTGTTTCTACCCTAGATTATGAGTTGTTTCTACCCTAGATTATGAGTTGTTTCTACCCTAGATTATGAGTTGTTTCTACCCTAGATTATGAGTTGTTTCTACCCTAGATTATGAGTTGTTTCTACCCTAGATTATGAGTTGTTTCTACCCTAGATTATGAGTTGTTTCTACCCTAGATTATGAGTTGTTTCTACCCTAGATTATGAGTTGTTTATACCGTAGATTATGAGTTGTTTCTACTGTAAAGCTTGAATTTACGTATTCATAACCAGTTCAGGATATAGCAACCCGTTCTCGCAAATTTAATAAGTCAATATTGACTTATTAAATATGTGCATAGGTGACATACTTAACATAATAGATACCCTTAAAAAGATTCATAGAAAACACCGACCTTACCTAACCTACTTAGTATGTTAAGATAAGCATCTTATTGGTTCGTAATTACAATTATTACCTAACCTATAATAGGTATAGGTTAAGTAATAATTGTAATTACGAAGCAATAAGATGCTTATCTTAAGATACTAACAAGGTTAGGTAAGGTTGGTGTTTTCTATGAATCTTTTTAAGGGTATCTATTATGTTTAGTATATCACCTATGCACGTAGTTAATAAGTCAATATTGACTTTACGAATTTGCGAGAACGGGTTGGATATAGACATGGTGTGGCCCTAAGCTATTTAAAGCTTGGAGGCTCCTTGTTAAAAATCTGCAGAAGAGGGTTTCACAAAGTGCTAAATATATATACAAAATCTTTGCTTTTGTGAGGCCCTACCCTGTTGCTTGGTAGACTAATGTATAAATATGGCACCGATGGTACCACACAATGTTTCACAAACAGTACTACTTTATGTACACCTCGGGCTGCATCCATTCAACGTTTAGTTCTCCTAACCAAGGCCTTCACTGCCTCTCACTCTTCTTCGCTAGCTGACTCTGCTCTCGTCCTTAATTACACACATTCGTCTTTTATCACTCATATATCCCGGGTATTAAGACGGTGACCACTAACAGCATTTCACTGTTGATGTCACACATTATTTTGTGTCACATTAAGAATTTCCTTGTCTCTCCACCTCCATAACTTGAATCCCTATTTTATTTGAACAGTCTGTTAACACAATACAATTTTAAACTAATTTACAAATCTTCCTTTTACTTTCTTCTAAAATCTATCCCATCTGTTCACATAAAATTTGTCATGCTCTAATTACTGGTATTAAGTCTTTACACGATGTTTACACTCGTGTCTGGCATTGTGACCTTGACCTCCCTCGTGATTACACCCATGTGTGTACGGAACAACCAGGGCAGATATCACACAACTCTCATGTACACCTACCTTAATATTAGTCAGTCATTCATTCATTCATAACACCAATAATTCTTACACATGCTCTGCTTCCTACATAGGAACATTCCACAGCACTTTGGTAGCATTCTGCCAACTCTCTACACACCAATTACTCTCCAAACTCCTTCTCTGGTAACTTTATCATATGCTTTCTCCATGTCCAAAAATGCAATGTACACCTTACAGCGTGTCTAACATTCCCTCTCTCTGAAGGGTGTCTTGATGCCGACGTGTGATCCACCCCCCTTCTTCCACCACCACAATATCCACTTTGTTCATCACTGATCAATTTGTCACTAATTTCTATTACACTTGCGGCCAGTGTCCTTACATACACGTTGCCCACTTAACTCAGCAAATTAACGCCTCTCTCTCATTCTCTCAGTCGCTGTATTCTGCTATATTTGCACAGTTAAAAAATCAGTGCAAAAAAATAGTTCCCTGGCATATTGCTTTTATTTTTTGCCTTCTGCCGAATTTCCCACATGCACTCTATTGCTTTCTTTACAGAACATTTAGTAATTCCTCCATATACATCATCAGCACCTGCAACTTTGTCACATTTCAGTTTATCATAAATATATTCACCTCTTACATTGATACATCAGAAAGCATAATATCTTTCTTCTCCCACCGTCAGATCCAATTATGTTCCTACTGGCTCCTCTTTCATAGCCTCCACCCGTTAGACATTCACAACATTCTCTCCGCCACTTTAAATCTTCTCTGAACCATTTCACATTCTCTAATGTTCATCATTAACATTCATTCTCAGTTACCCTCCTTTCCAAGTCTTCCTCTTATTTCTTTTAGTTAGTCTGAAAGAGCTTTCAGTACTTTTATGGTGTTATTTCATTGTTTATCCCAATCTCCTCATTTATTTCTTGTTCTTGAGTATCTGAACTTTTCTAATAATATTTGCTCCCAATATACTTAAATTGTCTTCCCTTTCTCATTCACTTTGTATCCACAACGTCTATTGGATTTTCTTGTCATCAAGTGCCTATATCACCACCTCATCCTACCAAGGAATCCTTCTTATTCATTAACAATATTTGGAACTCCACACACTTCCTTGTCATTCTTAACCAATCATTTCTATTACTCCCTCTGACAGTGGCACTCACTTGTTCATAGTCTCTTTCTCCATGACCTCTCAACCCTTTCTTTCTTCCTCCTCATCTACACTTGTTTTTTCTCTCAATTTATCAACTAATATTTATTTACCTTTTGGATCTTAGTGAGGTAAGACTAGCCACTTACCTCACAAGGTAAGTGAATGGTAAGTTACCATTCATCACTTAATGTGGTCTTGTGCTGTCTGGAAGTGTGTCTTCGACACACTTCCTGACAGTCTTCTCACTGGCCCTGTGTCACACACATCACTGCTCCCGTGTCACACACATCACTGCTCCCGTGTCACACACATCAATGCTCCCGTGTCACACACATCACTGCTCCCGTGTCACACACATCACTGCTCCCGTGTCACACACATCACTGTCCCCCGTGTCACACACATCACTGTCCCCCGTGTCACACACATCACTGTCCCCCGTGTCACACACATCACTGCTCCCGTGTCACACACATCACTGTACCCCGTGTCACACACATCACTGCTCCCGTGTCACACACATCACTGCTCCCGTGTCACACACATCACTGCTCCCATGTCACACACATCACTGTCCCCCGTGTCACACACATCACTGCTCCCGTGTCACACACATCACTGTCCCCCGTGTCACACACATCACTGCTCCCATGTCACACACATCACTGTCCCCCGTGTCACACACATCACTGTCCCCCGTGTCACACACATCACTGCTCCCATGTCACACACATCACTGTCCCCCGTGTCACACACATCACTGTCCCCCGTGTCACACACATCACTGCTCCCGTGTCACACACATCACTGCTCCCGTGTCACACACATCACTGATCCCGTGTCACACACATCACTGTCCCCCGTGTCACACACATCACTGCTCCCGTGTCACACACATCACTGTCCCACGTGTCACACACATCACTGCTCCCGTGTCACACACATCACTGTCCCCCGTGTCACACACATCACTGCTCCCGTGTCACACACATCACTGCTCCCGTGTCACACACATCACTGCTCAGGTGTCACACACATCACTGCTCCCGTGTCACACACATCACTGCTCCCGTGTCACACACATCACTGCTCCCATGTCACACACATCATTGTCCCCCGTGTCACACACATCACTGTCCCCCGTGTCACTCACATCACTGCTCCCATGTCACACACATCACTGCTCCCGTGTCACACACATCACTGCTCCCGTGTCACACACATCACTGCTCCCGTGTCACACACATCACTGCTCCCGTGTCACACACATCACTGATCCCGTGTCACACACATCACTGCTCCCGTGTCACACACATCACTGTCCCCCGTGTCACACACATCACTGATCCCGTGTCACACACATCACTGTCCCCCGTGTCACACACATCACTGCTCCCGTGTCACACACATCACTGTCCCCCGTGTCACACACATCACTGCTCAGGTGTTACACACATCACTGCTCCCGTGTCACACACATCACTGTCCCCCGTGTCACACACATCACTGCTCAGGTGTCACACACATCACTGCTCCCGTGTCACACACATCACTGCTCAGGTGTTACACACATCACTGCTCCCGTGTCACACACATCACTGTCCCCCGTGTCACACACATCACTGCTCAGGTGTCACACACATCACTGCTCCCGTGTCACACACATCACTGTCCCCCGTGTCACACACATCACTGCTCAGGTGTCACACACATCACTGCTCCCGTGTCACACACATCACTGTCCCCCGTGTCACACACATCACTGATCCCGTGTCACACACATCACTGTCCCCCGTGTCACACACATCACTGCTCCCGTGTCACACACATCACTGCTCCCATGTCACACACATCACTGTCCCCCGTGTCACACACATCACTGTCCCCCGTGTCACACACATCACTGCTCCCGTGTCACACACATCACTGCTCCCGTGTCACACACATCACTGCTCCCGTGTCACACACATCACTGATCCCGTGTCACACACATCACTGATCCCGTGTCACACACATCACTGCTCCCGTGTCACACACATCACTGCTCAGGTGTCACACACATCACTGCTCCCGTGTCACACACATCACTGCTCCCGTGTCACACACATCACTGATCCCGTGTCACACACATCACTGATCCCGTGTCACACACATCACTGCTCCCGTGTCACACACATCACTGCTCAGGTGTCACACACATCACTGCTCAGGTGTCACACACATTACTGCTCCCGTGTCACACACATCACTGCTCAGGTGTCACACACATCACTGCTCCCGTGTCACACACATCACTGCTCCCGTGTCACACACATCACTGATCCCGTGTCACACACATCACTGCTCCCGTGTCACACACATCACTGATCCCGTGTCACACACATCACTGCTCCCGTGTTACACACATCACTGCTCCCGTGTCACACACATCACTGCTCCCGTGTCACACACATCACTGCTCCCGTGTCACACACATCACTGATCCCGTGTCACACATATCACTGCTCCCGTGTCACACACATCACTGCTCCCGTGTCACACACATCACTGATCCCGTGTCACACACATCACTGCTCCCGTGTCACACACATCACTGCTCAGGTGTCACACACATCACTGCTCCCGTGTCACACACATCACTGCTCCCGTGTCACACACATCACTTCTCCAATGTCACACACATCATGCTCAGGTGTCACACACATCACTTCTCCAATGTCACACACATCACTGCTCCCGTGTCACACATAGAGAGAAAGATCTGGGGGTTGATATCACACCGAACCTGTCCCCAGAGGCCCACATCAAAAGGATATCATCAGCGGCATATGCTAGACTGGCCAACATAAGAACTGCCTTTAGAAACTTGTGTAAGGAATCGTTCAGGACCCTGTATACCACTTATATCAGACCAATCCTGGAGTATGCAGCTCCAGCCTGGAGTCCATACCTAGTTAAACACAAGACAAAGTTAGAGAAGATCCAGCGTTATACCACCAGACTCGTCCCGGAACTGAGAGGTATGAGCTACGAGGAAAGGCTAAAGGAGCTGAACCTCACGTCCCTGGAAAACAGAAGAGTAAGGGGAGACATGATAACCACCTACAAAATTCTCAGGGGAATTGACAGGGTGGACAAAGACAAACTCTTCAGCACGGGTGGGACACTAACAAGGAGATACAGGTAGAAACCTAGTACCCAGATGAGCCACAGAGACGTTAGAAAGATTTTTTTCAGTGTCAGAGTAGTTAATAAATGGAATGCACTAGGAAGTGATGTGGTGGAGGCTGACTCCATACACAGTTTCAAATGTAGATATGATAGAGCCCAATAGGCTCAGGAATCTGTACACCTGTTGATTGACAGTTGAGAGGCGGGACCAAAGAGCCAAAGCTCAACCCCCGCAAGCACAATTAGGTGAGTACACACATCACTGCTCCTGAGACTCATGCCAAGCTAAATCTATAAATTAACTCAATAAAGCTCTTCTTATAGTGTTCACTTGTGTCGTACCATGGTAAATAATAACGTCAATAACTCGCACAGCGTTTGGACAAATCTTAAAGTTTACAAATAATTTGAGGTATACATAAGTACACAAAACTACTGACTGAGGTATATTTTAAGAATCTGCAGTGATTTGGAAGATAACAACATGTAAAGTTTAAACAATGTAAACAAAAGCAGTACACATGATATACTTAACACAGCGGTCAATACTGATGTTCAAATTTAGGAAATGAAGCCATTTCGTTGTTTGTTTACGTACCTAATCCCGTCTAGGTGGTTAACTAGTCTTTACCTAAGTATTATTGGGAGTACTTTGGTGCAGGTCAGGTTTATAACTGTGTGGCTGATGTGTAACTTGTGTTATTTTATGACAGGATACCTCTACCAGCTGCTGGCTGCCGTCATCAAGGGGAACCACACCAACTGCTCACAGTTCGCCAACAGCCACCGCCTCAACTGGCTCTTTTCTCGTCTGGGGTCAGCCGGCGAGGGAACCGGCATGCTCGATGTGCTCCACTGTGTCTTGATAGACTCCCCCGAGGCTCTCAACGTTATGAAGGTACACCTCACATACACACAGATACAGACTGACAGGATAACACACGCGCGCGCGCGCGCACACACACACACACACACACACACACACACACACACACACACACACACACACACACACACACACACACACACACTTCAAAAATTCAAAAGGTGACACCCCTAGGGTCAACACTTGCAGCAGAGGAGCTCCAGCATATTTCAACAATCCTAAGTATTGTAGTACAGGTTGATGGTAGTGAGTGGTGTCCCAGAGAACATAAAGGTATAGTGCTCTTGAAAAATAGGTGAGATAACAGGAAAGTGCTAAGAGAAGTGAAAAATCGGATGAGAAAAAGTTGCGCTAGTGTTTACAGTGCAGAGAAGAACATTCAAGATGGCCACTGGCAAGGGGAAAAACAAAACAGAGCTTGATTTTGAGGGATTCAATGAAGAAAGCATTGATATTAGCAGTCTACATAACAAGTTGGTAAATTTAGATACTATAGTGAACTATCATGTAGAAATAATTAGTAAATTGAAAGAAAGTAATGACCATTTGAATAGCAAAGTTTTATGTCTTGAGGGTTTAGTGAAAGACTTGCGCAAGGATAAGAATCAATTGGAAACAAATTGCAAAGCCATGGAAGAAGAAAATAAACTCTTAAAAATAGCTTTGGAAGAAGTTAAAGTAAATTTAAACATAAATGACTACAATAGGTTAGGTAAGGAAATTCAACAGGAGAAACAGCTTTTGTCAGCACAGATGGAGGAAGTTACACAGGGAATAGAACAGTGCAAGAAAGATATGCAACTCACTTATGCACAAGTGGCCAAGGAGAAGGAAAAAATAGAAGAAGCAGTAAAGGAAGTCAAACACTGCAGCAACCAAGATAAAACAAACAATAGGCTGGAAGTGAGAAAAGAATTGGCATCTAACCCGAAGTTGGTGCAAAACACAGTTGATCGGAGTAAGTCCCTGATCATTTTTGGCTGCAAAGAAAAGGCGATAATATCTAGGTCAGAAAGAGCTGTAGAAGAAGCTAAAGTAGTAGATAAAATTGTTGGCCTCGTGGAAGGTCTTACAACCATAGAGAATGTGTGCGACTACAGGAGAATAGGCAGGTACGTAAAAGGGAAAGATCGACGTTTGAGGATCACCCTAAACGGTGCCAAACAGATGGAAGAAGTACTAAGGAATGCTAGAAAATTGCAAAGTGATGAGGATGGGAAAGGGTGGTCGTTAAGACGAGATCTTTCAAAAGAAGATAGAGAGAAGCTGAAACTGAACCTCGCCGAGGCAAAACATTTAAATGAGAGCAGGAATGAAGAAGAAATCAATTCTTTTTTTCTACAATGTGATAGGGGTAGGCAGACCTGTAAAGTGGTACATAAAGGCAAACCAACAAAATCAATAGAGAGAGGGGGAGTGAAGAATAAGGAGAGGGGGAACAAGTTCCTGAAGATTGCATACACCAACATAGATGGAGTGAGATCGAAGATGCTGGCGTTAAGTGATGTAATACAGCTGCAGACACCAGACATTGTTGCACTCACGGAGACAAAACTTGAAGATGTAATTTTAAATGAGGTCATATTCCCAAGGGGCTACTCAATTTGGAGACGGGACAGAAAAATTAGGAAAGGCGGTGGCGTTGCTGTGCTGGTAAAAGAACACCTAAAGGTGAACGAAATAATGACTGCCAATCCACAAGAAGTTGACATAATAGCACTAGAGATCTGCCATGAGGATGATAAACTAATGATAATAAATGCATATAGTCCACCGCCAAGCAGCACATGGTTAAAGGAGGAGCTAGATAGTAAACGTGAAGGTCTTATAACAATAATAAGAGAGATTATAGCGAGAGTGGATAACGATACATCACGATCATAGTTGGTGACTTCAACTTGAAATCCATAGACTGGGAAGCATATGAAGCTAAAACAGAAGATTTTTGGACCTGTAAATTTGTAGACCTCATCCTGGAAACATTCTTGTATCAACATGTTAAACAAGCTACGAGGATGAGGGAAGGTGACGTTCCCTCCATGCTAGATTTGATATTTACCAGGAAGGAGGAAGAGATATTTGACATTCAGTACCTTCCTCCCTTGGGTAAAAGTGACCATGTCTTTTTGGGAATAAAGTATGCAATGCGTTATAAGCTGGAAGAAAATAAGGAGGTTGAAGCAGTTGAAAAACCAGACTTCAGGAGAGGACATTATGGTGACCTTAGAAATTTTTTTAGTGAGTATAATTGGACAGACTTGATGCTAGGCAAGGAAGTGAATGAGATGTATGTCAAGTTTTGTGAAATATATAATAAAGGCACCAAAAAATTTATACCAAAACAGAGATGCAGAACTAGGAAACAGGATTGGTTCAATAGAAATTGCGAGAGGGCTAGAGACCAAAAGACACAAAAATGGAATCAATACAGGAAGAGGCCGAACCCCCAAACATACCAGCGATACAAAGATGCGAGAAACAACTACACGGCAGTGAGGAGAGAGGCAGAAAGAAATTTTGAAAAAGGGATTGCAGACAAATGTAAAACAGAACCAGGTCTATTCTATAAATTCATAAACAACAAATTGCAAGTAAAGGATAATATTCAAAGGTTGAAAATGGGAAAAAGATTCACGGAAGATGAAAAGGAAATGTGTGAAACACTAAACGAAAAGTTCCAAAGTGTGTTTGTACAAAATGAAATCTTTAGGGAACCAGATACAATAAGAATTCCAGAGAACAACATAGAGCACATAGAGGTGTCTAGAGACGAAGTGGAAAAAATGCTCAAGGAGCTCGGTAAGAACAAAGCAGCTGGCCCAGATGGCGTTTCACCATGGGTTCTGAGAGAATGTGCATCTGAGCTCAGCATTCCACTTCACCTGATCTTTCAGGCATCCCTGTGTACAGGAATCGTAGCAGACGTGTGGAAACAGGCTAACATAGTTCCAATCTACAAAAGTGGCAGCAGGGAAGACCCCCTCAATTATAGACCTGTATCATTGACAAGTATAATAGTGAAAGTATTGGAAAAACTAATCAAAACTAAATGGGTAGAACACCTAGAGAGAAATGATATAATATCAGACAGACAGTATAGTTTTCGATCTGGAAGATCCTGTGTATCGAATTTACTCAGTTTCTATGATCGAGCCACAGAGATATTACAGGAAAGAGATGGTTGGGTTGACTGCATCTATCTGGACCTAAAAAAGGCTTTCGACAGAGTTCCTCATAAGAGGTTGTTCTGGAAACTGGAAAATATTGGAGGGGTGACAGGTAAGCTTCTATCATGGATGAAAAATTTTCTGACTGATAGAAAAATGAGGGCAGTAATCAGAGGCAATGTATCGGAATGGAGAAATGTCACAAGTGGAGTACCACAGGGTTCAGTTCTTGCACCAGTGATGTTTATTGTGTACATAAATGATCTACCATTTGGTATACAGAATTATATGAACATGTTTGCTGATGATGCTAAGATAATAGGAAGGATAAGAAATTTAGATGATTGTCATGCCCTTCAAGAAGACCTGGACAAAATAAGTAGATGGAGCACCACTTGGCAAATGGAATTTAATGTTAATAAATGTCATGTTATGGAATGTGGAATAGGAGAACATAGACCCCACACAACCTATATATTATGTGAGAAATCTTTAAAGAATTCTGATAAAGAAAGAGATCTAGGGGTGGTTCTAGATAGAAAACTTTCACCTGAGGACCACATAAAGAATATTGTGCAAGGAGCCTATGCTATGCTTTCTAACTTCAGAATTGCATTTAAATACATGGATGGCGATATACTAAAGAAATTGTTCATGACTTTTGTTAGGCCAAAGCTAGAATATGCAGCTGTTGTGAGGTGCCCATATCTTAAGAAGCACATCAACAAACTGGAAAAGGTGCAAAGACATGCTACTAAGTGGCTCCCAGAACTGAAGAGCAAGAACTACAAGGAGAGGTTAGACGCATTAAATATGCCAAAACTAGAAGACAGGAGAAAAAGAGGTGATATGATCACTACGTACAAAATAGTAACAGGAATTGATAAAATCGACAGGGAAGATTTCCTGAGACCTGGCACTTCAAGAACAAGAGGTCATAGATTTAAACTAGCTAAACACAGATGCCGAAGAAATATAAGAAAATTCACTTTCGCAAATAGAGTGGTAGACGGTTGGAACAAAATAAGTGAGAAAGTGGTGGAGGCCAAGACCGTCAGTAGTTTCAAAGCGTTATATGACAAAGAGTGCTGGGATGACGGGACACCACGAGCGTAGCTCTCATCCTGTAACTACACTTAGGTAATTACACACACACACACACACACACACACACACCATAGAAACGGATCTTAGGCAAGCAATTAGGAAAGAACTGATAACCAACAGTAAACTAGTACAAAACACTGCAGATAGAAGTAAGTCCATAATAATTTTTGGACGTTTAGAGAAGGAAATTTCATCTAAAGTGGACCGAGCAGCAGAAGAGATGAAAAGCATAGAAAAAATAGTAGGATTAGGAGAAGGCCTAAATTAAAAAGAGCATGTCAGTGATTTTAGGAGGATAGGTAAATATGAGAAAGACAAGAACCTCCCCTTAAGGGTGACATTTAATGGAGTGAAGTATATGACAGAAGTGCTTCGAAATACCAGAAAATTGCAATGTGACAAGGATGGCAAACTTTGGTCAGTAAGACAAGACCTCTCAAAGGAGGACAGAAAAGCTGAAAATGAACCTCATGAGGCAAAACGTCTAAATGGGAATAGAAATGAAGAAGAAAGGAATTTTTTTTTCTACAAAGTGTCAGGGACTGGAAAGCTTGTGAAGTGGTACATAAAGACAAAGCAACAAAATCATTAAAGGAAGAGGGGTGTAAAGAATAAAGGGAAGGGGAACATGTTCCTGAAAATAGTATATACCAACATAGATGGAGTGAGATCGAAAATATTGGAGTTGAAGGATATAATTCAGCTCAAAGTCCCAGATATTGTCACATTAACAGAGACGAAACTTGAAGAAAATATTTTAAATGAGGTCGTATTCCCAAGGGGCTACTCAGTTTGGAGACGTGTCAGGAAAACTAGGAAGGGGGAAGGAGTGGCTGTGCTGGTGAAAGAACACCTGAAGGAAAGAGTTAATTTGAAAACCCTCGAGATATTGACATAATGGCATTGCAGGTCAAATCAAGATGATAAGCTGATAATTTTAAATGCCTACAGCCCACCAGCAAGCAACACATGGACAAAGGAAGATCTGGATGACAAACGAGAGGGCCTCATACTGGTCACGAAAGAGATTATGGTAAGAGCAGATAAAGATAAATCTCGATTGTTGGTACTGGGGGACTTTAAGGCAATAGACTGGGAGGCCTACGAGGCAAGAACAGAGGACATGCAGATTTGTAAACCTCATCTTGGACACATTCTTGTATCAATACGTCAAGCAGGCCACAAGTATGAGAGAAGGGGGTGTTCCGTCAGTACTGGATCTAGTATTCACCAGGAAAGAAGAAGAGATATTTGACATCCAGTACCTTCCTTGGGAAAGAGTGATCACGTCCTCTTGGACATTTAATATGCTATGCGATATAATCTAGTAGAGAATGGGGACATTGAAACAGTTGTTAAACTCGATTTCAAGAGAGGACGCTATGGGGAACTTAGAAATTTTTTTATGGGTATAACTAGAAAGACTTGTTGCTAGGCAAGGAAGTAAATGTGATGTATGCCTAATTTTGTGAAATATACGATGAAGACACACAAACATTCATACCAAAACAGAGATGCAGACCTAGGAAACAGGGTCGGTTCAACAGAAACTACGATAGGGCCAGAGATTAAAAGACACAAGCATGGAATGATTATAGGAAGAGGCCAAACCAACAAACATACCAGCGATACAAAGATGCAAAAAACAACTACAAGTCAGTGAGGAGAGAGGCGGAGAGGAACTTTGAGAACGGTATAGCAGACTAATGTAAATCAGATCCAGGTCTTTTCTATAAATTCTTTAAAAGTAAGCTGCAGGTAAAGGATAATATTCAGAGGTTGAAAATGGGGGCCAGACACACAGAAAATGAAAATGAAATGCGTGAACATTAAACGGAAAGTTCCAAAGTGTGTTTGTATAAAATGAGATCTTCAGAGAACCAGACAATAAGAATTCCACAGAACAGCATAGAGGTGTCTAAGAGACAAAGTGAAATAAATGCTCTTGGAGCTAAGTAAGAACCAAGCGGTTGGCACAGATGGAGTTTCACCATGTGTTCTGAGAGAATGTGCAGTTGAACTCAGCATTCCACTTCAGCTGATTTTTCAGACACCCCAGCATACAGGAGTCGTAGCAGATGTGTGGAAAAAGGCTAACATAGTTCCAATCTACAAAAGTGGAAGCATGGAAGACCCCCTCAATTATAGACCTGTATCATTGACAAGTGTAATAGTCAAAATATTGGAAAAAATAATAAAAAGTAAATGGGTAGAACACCTGGAGAGAAATGATATAATATCAGACAGACAGTATGGTTTTCAATCTGGAAGATCCTGTGTATCGAATTTACTCAGTTTCTATGATCGAGCTACAGAGATTTTACAGGAAAGAGATGGTTGGGTTGACTGCATTTATTTGGACCTAAAAAAGGCTTTCGACAGAGTTCCACATAAGAGGTTGTTCTGGAAACTGGAAAATATTGGAGGGGTAACAGGTAAGCTGCATTTATCTGGATGAAAAATTTTCTGACTGATAGAAAAATGGGGGCGGTAATCAAAGGCAATGTATCGGACTGGAGAAATGTCACAAGTGGAGTACCACAGGGTTCAGTTCTTGCACCAGTGATGCTTATTGTCTACATAAATGATCTACCAGTTGGTATACAGAATTATATGAACATGTTTGCTGATGATGCTAAGATAATAGGAAGGATAAGAAACTTAGACGATTGTCATGCCCTTCAAGAAGACCTGGACAAAATAAGTATATGGAGCACCAATTGGCAAATGGAATTTAATGTGAATAAATGCCATGTTATGGAATGTGGAATAGGTGAACATAGACCCCACACAGCCTATAAATTATGTGAGAAATCTTTAAAAAAAATTGATAAAGAAAGAGATCTAGGAGTGGTTGTAGATAGTAAACTATCATCTGAGGACCACATAAAGAACATTGTGCGAGGAGCCTATGCTACTCTTTCTAACTTCAGAATTGCTTTTAAATTCATGGATGGCGAAATACTAAAGAAATTGTTCACGACTTTTGTTAGGCCAAAGCTGGAATATGCACCGGTTGTGTGGTGCCCATATCTTAAGAAGCACATCAACAAACTGGGAAGGTGCAAAGACATGATACTAAGTGGCTCCCAGAACTGAAGGGCAAGAGCTACAAGGAGAGGTTAGAGGCATTAAATATGGCAAAACTGAAAGACAGAAGAAAAAGAGGTGATATGATCACTACGTACAAAATAGTTGCAGGAATTGATAAAATCGACAGGGACGATTTCCTGAGAGCTGGAACTTCAAGAACAAGAGGTCATAGATTTAAACTAGCTAAACAAAGATGCCGAAGAAATATAAGAAAAAATCACTTTTGCAAACAGAGTGGTAGACGGTTGGAACAAGTTTGGTGGTGGAGGCCAAAACCGTCAGTAGTTTCAAAGCGTTATATGACAAAGAGTGCTGGGAAGACGGGACACCATGAGCGTAGCTCTCATCCTTTAACTACACTTAGGTAATTACACACGCACATCACCATCGTCGTGACACAGCTTGAGAACTGCAGGATCTTTGCGTCCTAACTGGGTGATAGTGGTGGGGAGGGCTATGCAAGTGGTGTTCCCGATGCCATCACTTTACCGAAATCATCGATAAAAGGTGGACAGGGGCGATTGTTGTGAAAAATATATTAATCTGGTAGAAAAATTTGTCCCAGGGTTTCTTAACCAGAGCCGACGAAATCAAAACCAAGATGGCAGATGGGGCAGAACTGGATGGGACACGGCCGTCAGTGGAGACATCAAAAGAGGCAGACTTCAAAGATTTTACTCAGAAACAAATAAAAGGAAGGTGGTATTTCTAGGTCAGTTAGTGAGGATTGAAGATTTACTTGAGCCTTATAAAAGAACATTCCTTAATTCAGAAGAAGAAAACGAAGATCTCAAGAGCCAGGTAAAGACTATAAAACATTTTGTTGCAGCAGGATAAGGAAATTGCCAGTTTGACTGACAAGGTAAGGAAGCAGGAAGGACAAATCATGGAATTACAGAAAGTATATGAGACATGGAAATTGAAGGGAAATGAATTTGAGGAAATAAACAAAAATAAAGATAAATGAACAAGAATTAGGAGAAACTATACAGCCCAGCGAGTTAGGCAAGGAATTTATGAAAGAAAACCCATTTGCAACTCAGATGGAAGACGCTACTAGACATTTGGAAAAGTACAAGGAGGAAATGAAAGAAACATATGCGCAAGTTGTAAATGATAAAGAAACAATCAAGGAAGTATGTCTGGAAGCCACAAACAGAAATGAGAAGTCAGGAACTAACATCAGGCAGGCAATTCGAACAGAGCTGGTTATTAGCAGCACATTAGTTCAGAAAACTGAAGATAGAATTAGGTCTATAATAATATTTTGATGTTTAGAAAAGGACATACCTTCTGGGGCGGACTGAGCAGCAGGAAAAGAACAATTTGTTAAGCAAATAGTAGCTTTAGGGGAAGGCCTGTCAATGAAGGAAAATGTCAGTGATTTTAGGAGAATAGGAAACTATGTAAAAGTTAAGTCTCGCCTCTTAAGGGTAACATTGAATGGAGTAAAGCAAATGACAGAAGTGCTTAGGAATGCCAAGAAATTGCAAAATGATGAGGAAGGGAAATATTGGTCATTAAGACGAGACCTTTCTATGGAAGACACAAAGAAGATGACACTGAACCTTGCTGAAGCAAAACGCTTAAATGAGAACAGAAATGAGGACGAATAATTTTTTTTTACAAGGTGATAGGGACCGGGAAGCCTGTGAGATGGTACACGAAAGTAAATCAACAAACGCGTTAGAGAAAAGAAGTGTGAAGGGCAAAGGAGGAGGGAGCATGTCTCTGAAAATTGTGAATACCAACATATATGGGGTAAGGTAAAAAATACTGGAGTTAAATTATATAATACAGCTTAAGATGCCAGATATTGTCGTACTAACAGAGACGAAAATGGAGGATAAGAATTTAAATGAGGTGGTATTCCTGAGGGGCTATACTATTTGGAGATGCGGCAGACAAGTTAGAAAAGGGGCAATCCTGGTGAAGGAACGACTGAAGACAAGAGAATTGATACTCGACAATCCTCGAGAAGTCGACATAAGGGCACTGGAGGTTTGCAGTCGGAATAATAAACTAATAATCATTACTGCATATAGTCCACCAGCAAGTACTACATGGAGTAAGGAGGAGCTCAATGTTAAACGAGAGGGCCTTATAATGATCATAAGATAGATTATTGTGAAATCAAATAAAGATAAATCACGATTGTTGATACTTGGTGACTTCAATTTGAAATCGAGTGACTGGGAAGACTATGAAGCAAGAACAGGATTTTTGGACTGACAAATTTGTAAACCTCATCCTGGAATCTTGCATGAATCAACATGTTAAACAGCCCACACGAATGAGAGAAGGTGATGCTCCATCATTGCTGGATTTGGTATTTACTAGGAAAGAAGAAGAGATATACCATTCAATACCTTCCTTCCTTGAGTAAAAGTGACCTTGACCTGTTGCAAATTAGATATGCCATGTCATATAATCTAGAAGAGAATGGCGAAATGGAAATAGTTTACAAACTTGATTTTAAGGGAGGACACTATGGGGAACTTTACAAATTCATTAATGATTTTAATTTGAAAGACTTGTTGCTAGGCAAGGAAATAAATGAGATGTATACCAGAGTCTGTGAACTATATAATGAAGGTAAACAAATAAATATACACCAAAACAGAGATGTAGAACCAGAAAACAGGGTTGGTTCAACAGAAACTGTGAGAGGGACAAGGAATGGAACAAAGAGGGACAAAGACAAGGAAATGGCTAGATTATAGTAAGAGGCCTAACCCTCAAACATGCAAGCACTACAAACAAGCAAGAAACAGTTACACAGCAGTGAGGAGAGAGGCAGAAAGGAACTTTGAGAAAGGTATAGCTGACAAAGGTAAAACAGATCCAGGCCTTTTCTATAAATTCATTAAAAGCAAGCTGCATGTAAAAAACAAATCCAGAGATTGAAATGGATTGATTGAAAATGTTTGAAAGACTAAATGAACAGTTCCAAATTATGTTTGTGAAAAATGAGGATATCAGAGAGCCAGACCCAATGGCAAGGAAACACCATAGAATATATAGAGGTGTCTCGAGACGAAGTGGAAATTTACTGAAGGGTCTAAGAAGAAATAAAGCGGTTGGACCAAATGAAGTTTCACCTTGGGTGCTGTGAGAATGTGCAACTGAGCTGAGAATTCCACTCCAATTGATATTCCAGACATCTTTGTCCACAGGAATCTTAGCAGATATTTGGAAAAAAGACAAACATAGATCCAATCTTCAAAAATGGTAACCGAGAAAACCCATTAAAATATACACCCACATGATTAACAAGCGTGGTAGTCAAAATACAGTACTAGAAAAAATAATTAAACCAAATGGGTAAAACACCTGGAGAATAATAATATTATAATAACAGACAATATGGTTTCGAATAGGAAGATCCTTTGTAACAAATCTAGTTAGTTTTTATGATAGAGCCACATTGATTCTATAGGAAATAGATGGGTGGGTTGACTGTGTGTATCTGGACATAACTCCCTCTCTTTCCAGCCTGTTGCTGTCTTGAGGGGGCCTGGTGGGCGACTGCCGGAATGTGATGCTCTTTGGGACTGCTTGTCCTCTGTCCTTTTGAAGCTTTATGTTCCTGCTGCTGTCTTCACTAATTTTGCTGGATGCTTTTTTCTTCTTCCTCATGTTTTATTTTCCTCCCCCCACCTCTTCTCCTTTCTGACTTCCCTTTCTGCCGACTTTTTGCCATTCTTGAATATTTTTTCTAATGTCATATTCTGTTTTGACACCGGGTGTTTAGGGAGGTACACTTTAACTCACTCGTAGAACTATGGTACCTGATGTTGTCGAGCGAGGGGGGGATGCTTTTATTGTCAATCCTTGCCTTTGTTGCTGAACCCTATCTCGACGGACTGACAGCTCTTAAGGTTGCGATTGCAGGGCGTATACTCACAATGCGCTCCTGGGGATCCCATCTTGATGGGTGTCCTATCCTCTAATTGTGGTTCCATGGTGGGTATGGGGGCTTATTCGTGGATGAAATCTTTCCCAGTTTGTTTTTATGCCTTTCTCTGACCTCATTTAACTTCTCAGACTGATGGGATGGGCGGCCAGGCCACCGATTCGGACTGTGAGGGAAGGTCAGGCTTTCTAGCCCCTCCAGCTACTTTGGGCCCAGACCAAGCTGCTTTTCTGACTCTCCCGACCAACACTCTCTGCTACCCTCCCACCTCTGTGGCAGGGTTGAGCCCCAAGCCCCCAGTGGTCATCACCTGGCATGACGTCGTCTCTCGTTGTAATAACTCCGCCTTTTACATCCTCTCTTACTGGGGGAGCTCGGCACCGTCACCTCCGCATTTGCACATGTATGATTTCTTCCTGATCAATTACATTTCAGACTACGTGCACTAAGTATTTTGATCTCAGTCATGTTGATCCTACTCGTCCTAATGATTTATTCCTCCATAAACACCTCGTTGATTCAATGGATATATTTGTCACTTTTAACCCCACCCATTCTGGTACACGTGTCATTGTAGCCCCTTCTCAAGAAGCGGCTGCTTGCTTGGCTTCGTTGTCCTGCATTGGAGATAGATACCCCTGTTCAGATCTCAAAAAAGATCTGAACAGAGGTTAAATGGTTAAAGTTAGGGGTTAAGGTTAAATGCCAGCATTGGCACAGTTTTTCAGAGAACTGAAAGACTGCCATGAGGTTATTAAATATATTCTTGAGGGCCAAGGCCATTCTATCCTCCCGATAGATACCTTCACTCAAACCCTCCCTCATGATCGTGCACAATTGAGGTGTCTCTATGCCCCTTGTGTGGAGCCTCGAGCCTCTAAGACAGTGTTCTTCTTCTCAAGCTCACTGCATTAATTGCTGTGATGCCCACCCTGCCTTCTCCCGCACATGTGTGCACAACAAATTTGAGGAAGCCATCCTCACTTTGAAACATTGTGATCATTTTTTCTTTTCCTGAGGCGAGACACCAGGTTTGCCGTCTTCCCTTTTTTTTCCGATATGTCTTATGCTCGTGTGTTGCTTTCCACTTCTCCCCCTCGTCCTCTCTCGCTATCTCAGTTTCCTAACCGTTTCCAGGTCTTGGACACCGACACCTCCACCACCTATCTGCTCATTTGCGTTGTGGTTCTCCTTCTAGTGTTTCCTTCCTACTTTCCCAGTCTTCCTTGTCTCCTGTTCCCTCTTTCCCTTCTCACCCCAATCCTTCTTTTCAGCCCTCCCCTCTGTCTTTTAGCCCTCCTCACCGCCTGTCTGTCCTGGCCATTGTCCATCCTCCTCCCAGCGTTCTTCATGTTGACTATTCCCGTTCTGCTTCTCTTGTTGAGACTGTAGAGGCTGTTGCCCACCACATTGCTGATGGTACACCAGTCTCTCTCCATCAGTATCGTAAGCCTGGCTCTTCTCCCTCCTCCCCAACGAGTATGATGGCTTCAATATATTCCTCACCTTCCGACTCCGACACTATCCCTGCTTCCCCTCCCATTTCAGTGGTGGAGTCGCCTGATACGGAGGTTCCTTTGGTCTTTGAATCTCTCTCTTGGATGCTGTCCTTGATCCAGTGCACTCTCTTGCTTCTGTCCTTCCTTCCCCCCAATTCTCGCAACCGCCCTTCTTCGATGCTTCCTCCCACTCCAGACTGTCAGTCCGCTTCTGGTCCATCCTCCCTTGTCTTTGCTATCTTTGCCTATGCCTCGTCACCCCAATTTCACTGATCCTGATCCTGATCTTTAGTCTACTGTGTTCTTCTATGCCTTTGTTTCTCCCTTGTTATCTCAGTTTCTATTCTCTCTTTTTTGTCTATGTCTGTTCTTCAATGGAAATATTCATAGTTTTTATGCGAACTTCCATGAACTCCAACTTCTGATCACGCAATTTTCACGTTTTGTGTTTGTCTCCAGGAGCGATGCTTTGCGCTCATCCTGGTCACTTCTGTAGTTATTTCTTTCTCTCTTCCCCTCTAGCTTTTGCTAGGGCCCTTAACTCTACAGCTCTCTTGATCTGTGATGATATTGCCCTCATTCCCTTACTTTTTTGTCCCATATTCGGTGTTCTGCAGCCCGTATCTTTGTGAATAAATGGTATACGGTCTGTTCCATTTATCTCCCCCTAAATGTCCCACTTTTTCTTCTTGATCCTAAACAATTGTTGAACTCCTTACCAGAGCCTGTGCTCATTTTATGTGCTTTTAACTGTCCGTATACCGACAGTTAAAAGTACGTGGGTGAAGCATTTACAGCGTTGTGGTTCGAACAAAATTCGTTAGTAAAGAACTTGTGCCGGAAGCGTTCGAACATCATCAGTTGTGAGTCCTGTGTAAACTGTTTTTCATTCATAAACAGGGGGGTTTGGCAGGTGCATGGAATCACTTCTGGGTCTTTGTTTGGAGGACGGGCTGACTGGTGCCTTAGCCTAAGTGAAGCACGAGTCACTACTGGTGCCAGCCCATCCTCCAAACAAAAACCCAAAAGTGATTCCAAGCACCCACCAAACCCCCTATTTATAAATGTAAAACGGTTTATACACGTTTACACAATCAATTCAAAAACTTTAGTTGTACATTTGTAATTGGGAAAGTTTAAATGAAAATTACATTACCTTAATTACATAAGTGACAATAACGGTGTAGCATGCGTTAATATTGTTTACACATGCAACAAGTTCATTGTTATGACAACAGGAGGAGCACATCAAGGTAATTATCGCCTTGCTGGAGAAGTATGGCCGCGACCCCAATGTGCTGGACGTACTGCGCTCCCTGTGTGTGGGCAACGGTACGGCCGTCCGCTCCTCGCAGAACAACATCTGTGATTACCTCCTTCCTGGCCGCAACCTCCTCCTCCAGACCCAACTAGTGGACCATGTATCCAGGTCAGTCACGCTTCCAGGTGCTCGCCTCTCTCTAAGTTGGTACCGTGACTACATTAATCTTGTAACAGTTTAAGGTGTCTTACCTCCTACATTGTTCGTCTCTCATATCTTCCTATTGATCACCTATATTATCAGAATCTCATATGTCATCATCAATATTAATTATATTTCAAAAGTCAGTTGTAATCTCATTTTGGTAATGTCTCATAGATTTAAACAACAAAGTGAAATTTTCACTCCCAGGGGGAGTCATTCCATTCTTAGGACTGTGCACATTGTGGTAATGCAGTAACTACAAATAATTTTTGTTTAATGAACTAGCAGATTAAGATTCATCAAATTTAAGAACTTCATAAGTACAATGAGAATAAAAGTGATTTATTTCCTGATGCAACCAAATCTATCACAAAACACTTCCCTTCCCTTCCTCAACGACTCAACTATGGCTTTCCTTTCCCAAGATGATCTTCCTTGATCTGAAAACGACCAACTTTCTTCAAACAAGTCCTTCTTACCCAAAACACGTCTTCCTGATCTCAAGCACATCCTCCCAGTCTTAGGCATGCCCAACGTTCCCCGTCATACCCTCCCTGCCCAAGTATATCCTTTCTGAGCCAATCATGTCCTTCCTGCATCAAGCCCCTCCTGCCCACTCTCCATGTCCCCGGGGCATCGCTGCTTCACCGGGCACGTCCGCTCTGCCTCAAGTATCCAGGCATGTCCTTTGGGCCCAGGTACAATCTCCAGGAAAGTGTTTCATGTAGGGTTTATTTCTTCTGTCGGGACTTCTTCAACAGTCCAGTGACGTTAGTAGCGTGTTGGAGGAGTAGCAACACTTGTGACCTTGTTCCCTGCAGTCACGGGGCGGAGGAAACCTTCACGTAAGCTGCACCGTGCTACCATAAAGAAGAAAATAGACCTTATCCATCGATGAATGTAAGAAGAGTGACATTCTCGGACCCAGAGGTTTCATCGGCCAATTAACGTAGTAGGAAACATGGTCCACCTTGGCTGTGATTGGTTGATTGTACTATTTATAATATTTAAATCAATCATAGAGTTTCAACGTGTTACATACCCACTCATCATGGTTCATCATAGTTGCGTGATGAAAGTGGACGAAGCTTACCAAAGACCCCACCTTTTTTTACTATTTAAATATCAATTACATTCAGCATAAAATAATACTTTACATGGTCCGTAATACAATAAATGATGGGCTTACATACATAACAATATTGAGGCATTGTAAGGTGATCTTGGCAGTATTACAACTATCTGAAAAACTTAGACGATATCAGAAGGACAGCCAAGACAATACGTCCTGTAGCCTTTCCCTTGTCTCAACATTTTCTCCCTTTCCCTCCTGTCCTTGATATTCTCTATACATTAATACTCCTTCATTTCCCTTTTCTTTCCTGTCTTAAATGCTTTTGTCTCTACCCTATGCCTTCTCTTATCCAATTGTCTTCTCGCTTCTTACATTTTCCTTATTGAGCAACAATCAGTTTCCTTTGCCTAGTTTCCTTTGCCTCGCCCAAAATATTTCCCCTCAGCACTGTGGCTGTATGTAATACCCAGTACTTGGCTACAGCGCACGACCCAACATCTTCGTGGGCTTCGTGGAAGGCTCAGCCATTTACCAGAAGTGGTACTACGAGGTGACTCTGGACCACATCGAGCAGATATCACACCTGTCTCCACACTTGCGTCTCGGATGGGCCAATACGAAGGGCTACGTTAGCTACCCTGGAGGAGGTGAGAAGTGGGGTGGCAATGGCGTCGGCGACGACCTCTACTCTTACGGATTCGACGGCTCGTACTTGTGGACGGGCGGGAGATATACCCTCGTCAATCCTATTGTACGTACTGCTCTCTCTCAAAGTCAGTAACGTTGCATACATTAAGCCTCTACATGAGTTGGAAATTATTTAAAATGGAAGTCAAATATATGTTATTTGCATAAGTTAAATAAAATTATTAAAACTTTCGTTAAACATCAGATTGTGATTTTTCATTACGGTGAGCATGAAAGAGTGGATAATTGAAGCAGTCTCTTCATCAATAATATGCTGCGCCATTAGTTTCTGACAACATGTGTTTGGTAATGCATGTAGGCACCTGTTATACGTGCGGGTGTAACAATACATCCAACATAAAACATACAGGGAGGGGTGAAGGGAGAAAACGCAAATATGATAGGGGACAATTTTGAAGACAGCTGAATACAGCTTCAAGTAAACAATCTTCTCACAACTAAAGTTATAAAATATAAGAAATATTAATGATTTATGTCTCCTCCTGTGAATGTGTCGACCAGGATTCGGAACCGCTGATCAAGAAAGGCGACGTGATTGGCTGCGCCCTCGACCTGACGGTGCCTATTATTACCTTCTACGTGAATGGCCGGCAGGTAAACGGAGCCTTCACGGGCTTCAACCTGGACGGAATGTTCTTCCCTGTGGTGTCTGCATCTGCCAAGCTCAGGTAAGGTGCTCGCAACTAACCTATCTTTAACACTCGGTACAAACAATTAAGAAAAGACATTACCTGGCCAGCTGAGACCATATTAAAGGGGCAAAAGCCTCTCAAACTATTTCCAGATAGTTTGCGGACCTCACTGTCGACAGTATTATATAGTTCCAGAAATATCATGCACTCATTGCACTGCATTCAATTTCTCTTGTAACATCCTGACAGCTTGGATAGAAAATAATTCTAAATTCTTGATACTGCTTCTTACCCATGGGTAAACAATGTGTGTGTTACCCATGGCTAGACAATGTGTGTGTTACCCATGGCTAGAGAATGCTTGTTACCCATGGCTAAACACTGATTTTACCCTCATTCATATATATATAATGTCCAACCTACGCTTGAAACAATTCTAGTTACCCAACATCTATTATATTACATTGTAAATTGTTCCATAAATAAACCCGATTTCCAAACTACTATTTACCCTTATTAATGAATAGCTAAACTACAAATGGTGAAATGTAATGTTATTATATAAGATTAGCATGGTATAAGGGAGTTAGTTGTACAGAAGCTAAGTGAGTGTTATTGCAGCGCGAGGTTCCTGCTGGGCGGTGAACACGGCCGGCTCAAGTACCCGCCACCCGACGCCCACTCCTCCGTCTCCGAATGTCTGCTGCCCTTCCAGGTCAGTCATATCACCTCACCCCGCCTCCACAACCACCTCTGTAACACACCCACACCACACATCTACAAGTATAGTAATTGACGAGGTTTTGGTCCGTCTTGGATCATTAGCAAGTCGTTGTGGGCTGGTGTCTAATGGTCACCCACGAGATTGTGACTTTGTGTCTACAGGCTTGTGAAAACTTCTTCGGTGTAGGAGTTGTAAATATTGGATATGTTTATAGATGAACAATTTCTCAATGTTAACTCGGTACTTAATTATAAATGTTAATATTGTGGGAAACCGACCTGTGAGATTTATATTTATTCAACTTATATGTATTTATATTCGATAGCAATTTGATGTTTAGTGGACTGTATTTCTGCAGAATTCTCACAAATCAGCCCCTTGCACATTAAAGGGGAGGTTATATTAATTTTTTATATACATATATATATGCATGCAATCAAACTACAGTATTAAACCACAGGTATTAGTAATGAAAATTGAGAGGTGTTATCTTATTGTATGGCAGGCCTGGTCCACCAGGTATAAACAAGAATGATGACACCAAATAATCCTGGTGGTTGAGACTAGCACCAACACCCATGTACTGATGTACCAAGTAACTGTACTACTTCCTCTTCTGTTGTTCCTTATACAAGATTGAGAAGGTGCAGACTTCCTACAAGAATTTAGTGCCAAGAATACAAGAGGTGGACTATGAAGATAAGTTACAGGGACTCGGACAGATGTTAAAACAAAGACCAGAAGATATTGTGGGTAATATACAAGCTGGACTGTGTGACACGTGGGAAGAAATGATATGGGGTAGATGTGGGGACTTTTGGGCACAAACTTGTGTTGGAAACTCAGTTCAGAGAGATTGAGCACATACAGTAAGGGTGGTGAGGCCTCACTAAATATTATATTCATACCTCGCTAAATATTATCTTGATGATACCACGATACATATTGTGTTGATGACATCTGTTTATTCTCACAGTCGTTCTCACCTAATATTCTCTGAGGTCGACCTCACTTAATATTCTCTGAGGTCGACCCCACCTAATATTCTCTGAGGTCGACCTCACTTAACATTCTCTGAGGTGGACCTCACGGATTATTGTTTAATGTGGACCTGAGAGAGTGTTGTGATTGTGATGCTTCACTACACAGTGCTGGGATCGGTGACTAGCACGTCTCACTGTTCACATCTCTCACCGCAGACCCTCACCATCGACCCCTGCTTCTACTTCGGGGAGCAGCACAAGGGCACGCTGGCGGGGCCTCTCCTCATCCAGGACGACCTGGTCTTCGTCCCCAAGCCTGTCGACACCTCTGCCGTCAGTGTCTGCCTCCTTTCACCCTTTCTTTCTCTATAGTGTTTATTCTGAATTCCAAAAGTTTATTATAATGTGACATATATAGTATATATTGCATGCCAGTGTTACCTTATTTTATTTTGTTAAACAATACGAAATATTCAAGCTTTGCATAAATTTAAATTTCCCCAAGCAATATATCACTAACATGATCTAAGACTAATATGATAATTATCATTATTGGTAAATAAATAATGATAGAACTTAGTGCAATTATAATGTGGAGAGCAAAGTTGTTGGCTCAGGGTGAGATATGAACGTTACAAGTGGCTGACGCCGAGAACCTGGCCACAGATCCAGCTAGCGGCATACATCGAGCAGGTGCGAGACAAACTGGCCGAGAACATCCACGAGATGTGGGCCATGAACAAGATCGAGCAAGGCTGGACGTACAGCGAGCGACGGGACGACCTCCGCCTCCATCACCCCTGCCTCACCTCCTTCGAGAAACTTCCGCCTAGCGAGAAGAGATACGACGCTACGCTCGCTCTCCAGACTCTCAAGTACGTCCTTCTCCTCCTTTCCCTTGAGAACGAAGTTTTATCAACTTTGTTCTCAAAAATATGGTGGCTCGTGTATATTTAAGAACATACTCTGAGAGTATAGATATAATAATTATATAGTTGTATATTAATGAGGTCAATTTTGTACCACAGGACAGTGCTGGCGTTGGGGTACCACATTACCATGGACAAGCCTCCCAGCCGTATCCGCACCGTCAGGCTGCCCAACGACCCCTTCCTTCAGTCCAACGGCTACAAACCCCAACCCCTCGACCTGTCGCAGGTGACCACGCTTAAATACTACCTGGCTGTTGTGCTGTCTACCAGCTGGATGCTGGCTGTTGTACTGTCTACCAGGAGATGTGGCTTCCATGTAGTCTACTGCCCACCACCTGGCTTCCTTGTAGTCTACCCCCCACCACCTGGCTTCCCTGTAGTCTACCCCCCAATACCTGGCTTCCTTGTAGTCTACCCCCACCACCTGACTTCCCTGTAGTCTACCCCCCACCACCTGGCTTCCTTGTAGTCTACCCCCCCACCACCTGACTTCCCTGTAGTCTACCCCCCACCACCTGGCTTCCCTGTAGTCTACCCCCCACCACCTGGCTTCCTTGTAGTCTACCCCCCACCACCTGGCTTCCTTGTAGTCTACCCCCCACCACCTGGCTTATTGTAGTCTACCCCCACCACCTGGCTTCCTTGTAGTCTACCCCCACCACCTGGCTTCCTTGTAGTCTACCCCCACCACCTGGCTTCCTTGTAGTCTACCCCCACCACCTGGCTTCCTTGTAGTCTACCCCCACCACCTGGCTTCCTTGTAGTCTACCCCCCACCACCTGGCTTCCTTGTAGTCTACCCTCCACCACCTGGCTTCCTTGTAGTCTACCCCCACCACCTGGCTTCCTTGTAGTCTACCCCCCACCACCTGGCTTCCTTGTAGTCTACCCCCCACCACCTGGCTTCCTTGTAGTCTACCCTCCACCACCTGGCTTCCTTGTAGTCTACCCCCCACCACCTGGCTTCCTTGTAGTCTACCCCCACCACCTGGCTTCCTTGTAGTCTACTCCCCACCACCTGGCTTCCTTGTAGTCTACACCCCCCACCACCTGGCTTCCTTGTAGTCTACCCCCACCACCTGGCTTCCTTGTAGTCTACCCCCCCACCACCTGGTTTCCTTGTAGTCTACCCCCACCACCTGGCTTCCTTGTAGTCTACCTCCCACCACCTGGCTTCCTTGTAGTCTATCCCCCCACCACCTGGCTTCCTTGTAGTCTACCCCCCACCACCTGGCTTCCTTGTAGTCTACCCCCCACCACCTGGCTTCCTTGTAGTCTACCCCCCACCACCTGGCTTCCTTGTAGTCTACCCTCCACCACCTGGCTTCCTTGTAGTCTACCCTCCACCACCTGGCTTCCTTGTAGTCTACCCCCCACCACCTGGCTTCCTTGTAGTCTACCCTCCACCACCTGGCTTCCTTGTAGTCTACCCTCCACCACCTGGCTTCCTTGTAGTCTACCCTCCACCACCTGGCTTCCTTGTAGTCTACCCTCCACCACCTGGCTTCCTTGTAGTCTACCCCTCACCATTTAACCTAATTGTAGTGTCCTGTTGAAACCTACTTTCTAATGTTGCAAGCACCACTTGGCTGTAGTAACTAGTGTTAGCATACTATTGCAGTGTACTTTTCATGACATGTTTGGTGTGACGTGTACAAGTTGGTAGAGAGCTTCCAACTTGCTAGCAGCCTACTTGTCCACTGCCCACCACCTCACTCCGACAGCTGTTGTGTGTTTGCTAACATATATTGGATCTGTGAGAAAAATGTAAATCCATTTTTGTGTGCTTTCATAAGTACATCAATATATTATTTGTTACCTGCTGTCTCCCAGAATACCCAAACAATTACGCCAAGCCATTATAATTGCCCTCTTCGGGATTATTTATTTGCAATATTTCAATAATATTTAGTTTTGTCACATTTTTCTAGATTAAACAAAATCTGCAGAATAGTAAATGTTTACTTGTGAATAAGAGTGAGAACCCGTGTTGTGAACAGGTTAGCCTCACGTCCAAACTGGAAGAGCTGGTGGACCAGCTGGCGGAGAACACTCACAACATCTGGGCCCGGGAGCGGATCCTACAAGGCTGGACCTACGGCCTCAACGAGGACCCAGACATGCATCGCTCACCTCACCTCGTCAGCTATGGAAACGTCGACGATGCAATCAAAAAGGCCAACCGAGACACAGCATCCGAGACCATTCGGACTCTCCTTGTGTATGGCTACATTCTGGAGGCTCCCACGGGAGACCAGGCTGAAGGTGAGCGGCAACCTGCTTGGTATAACACATCTTGCACAACGCTCACGAGAGATAGGAAGGGATTGTGGGAAATAATATTGAGCTCTTGCATGCGACACCATGTTTCGTTAGATCTCAATGGTGAACTAAATTTAAACATCTGTCACATTGTATGGATGTGACAGTTGTTTTAACTATTCTCAGCATGGATGAAAAAGAATGTGTCATTCAGCTATTATATATATCGGTATGAGAAAATCATCTTGGGGGATCGAACCGGCGTTCAGGTGATTTCCAGACACCTGCCTTAACCGACTCTGCCACGATAAGACAAAAGCCTATCAACTCTGGGAATCATCAGAACGCCGATTCGAGTCATCCCATTGCCACAAAATTATTTTCTCGTTGACATATCATGCCATTATGATTTCTTTGTAACGTATCAGTATGGGGAGTGATTATCGCCGTGCGGATGATGAAAATGGTTGAGCAAAAATTCAGTCATATTATAATTTTGGAATTATTATAATTAAGAAAATTTATTCGAGTAATACATTCAAAGTAGTGTTGAGAAACTGTGCAAGAGTACGAGCAGCATATCTCGAGATGCATCTGTTTAGATTTACTTCTACACTCATATAGTTTACAAACTTTGCTACACTCTTTTTTACATGCTAATGAACTTTTAATAAAACCTACCTGTTCAAATGTCATTTAATATAATAATTAGTTTGCTTATATCTCATATATTTATGAGATATATATTATATTTCATATCTCATATATTTAAGATATCCATTTATCTCTTCACGTGACACACGTATATGTATAGAGTTAAACTAAACACTTAAAAAAAGACTTGACTTTACACTTAAGATTCCACTGATTAACGCCGATACAAGTCTGTTACTCCTGTTGCAACCCGTTCTCGAACTTGCTTACTGTCAATATTGGCGTATTTAATAAGTGCATATGTGACATACTAATTGATTGTGAATATTTTAGTTTACCTTGAAAAGCTTCATAGAAAACACCGACCTTACCTAACCTTCTTAGTATGTTAAGATAAGCATCTTATTGCTTCTTATTTACAATTATTACTTAACCTATCAACGGTATAGGTTTACTGTCAATATTGGCGTATTTAATAAGTGCATATGTGACATACTAATTGATTGTGAATATTTTAGTTTACCTTGAAAAGCTTCATAGAAAACACCGACCTTACCTAACCTTCTTAGTATGTTAAGATAAGCATCTTATTGCTTCTTATTTACAATTATTACTTAACCTATCAACGGTATAGGTTAAGTAATAATTGTAATTAAGAAGCAATAAGATACTAATCTTAACATACTAAGAAGGTTAGGTGAGGTCGGTGTTTTCTATGAAGCTTTTCAAGGTAAACTAAAGTATTCACAATCAATTAGTATGTCACATATGCACTTATTAAATACGCCAATATTGACAGTAAGCAAGTGCGAGAACGGGTTGCCTGTAAACACTTCATCACGTAACATCAGTTCTACTATATCCACACACTTCTTCACGTAACATCAGTTCTACTATATCCACACACTTCTTCAAAGTTCCTCTGTTCTTCCACAATAAGGGGGGCGGGGAGGGGGAACACAACTTGGAGACGGTTTCTCCAGAAATCTTGTGATTTATCCTGACCAGGTTATTGATACAGACCAGAGACCTACTGAAGGTCCCACCGGAAAGATAAGTTGCATTGAATGCAACATTTTACCTATTTTGATGGGATTAACTTGGACCACAGTGGTGAGGACACTAACATGGACCACAGTGTTGAGGACACTAACATGGACCACAGTGGTGAGGACACTAACATGGACCACACAGTGTTGAGGACACTAACATGGACCACAGTGTTGAGGACACTAACATGGACCACAGTGGTGAGGACACTAACATGGACCACAGTGGTGAGGACATAACATGGACCACAGTGTTGAGGACACTAACATGGACCACAGTGGTGAGGACACTAACATGGACCACAGTGTTGAGGGCACTAACATGGACCACAGTGTTGAGGGCACTAACATGGACCACACAGTGTTGAGGACACTAACATGGACCACAGTGGTGAGGACACTAACATGGACCACAGTGTTGAGGGCACTAACATGGACCACAGTGTTGAGGGCACTAACATGGACCACAGTGTTGAGGGCACTAACATGGACCACACAGTGTTGAGGGCACTAACATGGACCACAGTGTTGAGGACACTAACATGGACCACACAGTGTTGAGGGCACTAACATGGACCACACAGTGTTGAGGACACTAACATGGACCACACAGTGGTGAGGACACTAACATGGACCACAGTGTTGAGGGCACTAACATGGACCACAGTGTTGAGGGCACTAACATGGACCACAGTGTTGAGGACACTAACATGGACCACAGTGTTGAGGGCACTAACATGGACCACAGTGTTGAGGGCACTAACATGGACCACAGTGTTGAGGGCACTAACATGGACCACAGTGTTGAGGGCACTAACATGGACCACAGTGTTGAGGGCACTAACATGGACCACAGTGTTGAGGACACTAACATGGACCACAGTGTTGAGGGCACTAACATGGACCACAGTGTTGAGGGCACTAACATGGACCACAGTGTTGAGGGCACTAACATGGACCACACAGTGTTGAGGGCACTAACATGGACCACAGTGTTGAGGACACTAACATGGACCACACAGTGTTGAGGGCACTAACATGGACCACACAGTGTTGAGGACACTAACATGGACCACACAGTGGTGAGGACACTAACATGGACCACAATGTTGAGGGCACTAACATGGACCACAGTGTTGAGGGCACTAACATGGACCACAGTGTTGAGGACACTAACATGGACCACAGTGTTGAGGGCACTAACATGGACCACAGAGTTGAGGACACTAACATGGACCACAGTGTTGAGGGCACTAACATGGACCACACAGTGTTGAGGGCACTAACATGGACCACAGTGTTGAGGACACTAACATGACCACAGTGTTGAGGGCACTAACATGGACCACACAGTGTTGAGGACACTAACATGGACCACACAGTGGTGAGGACACTAACATGGACCACAGTGTTGAGGGCACTAACATGGACCACAGTGATGAGGACACTAACATGGACCACAGTGTTGAGGGCACTAACATGGACCACAGTGTTGAGGGCACTAACATGGACCACACAGTGTTGAGGACACTAACATGGACCACACAGTGTTGAGGACACTAACATGGACCACACAGTGGTGAGGACACTAACATGGACCACAGTGATGAGGACACTAACATGGACCACAGTGTTGAGGGCACTAACATGGACCACAGTGTTGAGGGCACTAACATGGACCACACAGTGGTGAGGACACTAACATGGACCACAGTGTTGAGGGCACTAACATGGACCACAGTGTTGAGGGCACTAACATGGACCACAGTGTTGAGGGCACTAACATGGACCACAGTGTTA
>NC_091207.1:1343913-1418602 GCF_040958095.1 Procambarus clarkii | reverse complement strand
GGCTCAAGGTTCTAATTCGGGATGTTTTCGATATTTTGAAAACTGCACCGAGGGTTTGGGCAGAATGTGACCCATCGCTGCTTTCAGTAATTAACATATTTTCGGTATGAAAAGTCGTAATTTCAAACTGAGAATATGTGCAAAGAGCCACAATTTCGCTCCAAAATATGGTTCAAGGGTTGAATTTGGGATGTTTGGGACATTTTGAAAACTGCAGGGGCGTTTGGGCAAAATGTCACCCATCGCTGCTCTCAGTAATTGGCATATTTTCGGTATAAAATGACGTAATTTCCAACTGCGAATGCGTGCAGAGAGCCCGAATTTGACTTTAAAATATGATTCAAGCGTCGAATTTGGGATGTTTGGGATATTTTGAAAACTGCAGGGGGGAAGGGGGAATGTGACCCGTCGCTGCTTTTAGTAAGTGGCATATTTTTGGTATAAAATATTGTATTTTCAACCTGCGAATATGTTCAGAGAGCCAGAATTTGGCTCCAAAATATGGCTCAAGGGTCGAGTTTGGGATGGTTGCAATGTTTCGAAAACTGCAGGGAGGGTTTGGGCAAAATGTGATCCTTCGCCGCTCAAAGTAATTGGCATATTTTCAGTATAAAAAGTCGTAATATAAACTGCGAATTCGTGCAGAGAGCCAGAATTTGGCTCCAAAATATAGCTCAATGCTCGAATTTGGGATGTTTGGAATATTTTGAAAACTGCAGGGAAGGATTGGGCAAAATGTGATCCATAGCCGCGCTTAGTAATTGGCATATTTTCGGTATAGAAATTCGTAATTTCAAACTGCGAATACATACAGAAAGCCAAAATTTGGCTACAAAATATGGGTCAAGTGTCGAATTTGGGATGTTTGGGATATTTTGAAAACTGAACGGGGGGGAGGGGGGTTGCAAAATGTGACTCATCGCTGCTTTCAGTAATTGGCATATTTCGATATAAAATATCGTAATTTCAATCTGCGAATATGTGCAGAGAGCCAGAATTTTGCTCCAAAATATGGCTCAAGGGTCGAATTTTGGATGTTTGGGATAATTTGCAAACTGCAGGGAGGGGATGCCTCTGCAGGGAGAGGGATGCCTCTGCATCACTCTCAAGAGAGGGATGCAGAGGCTCAAGAGAGGGATGCAGGGGCTCAAGGGAGTGATGCAGAGGCTCAAGAGAGTGATGCAGAGGCTCAAGAGAGTGATGCAGAGGATCAAGAGAGTGATGCAGAGGCTCGAGAGAGGGATGCAGAGGCAGAAGAGAGTGATGTAGAGGCTCAAGAGAGGGATGCAGATGCTCAAGAGAGAGATTCAGAGGCTCAAGAGAGTGATGTAGAGGCTTAAGAGAGTGATGCAGAGGCTTAAGAGAGGGATGCAGTGGCTCAAGAGAGGGATGCAGAGGCTTAAGAGAGTGATGCAGAGGCTCAAGGGAGTGATGCAGAGGCTCAAGAGAGTGATGCAGAGGCTCAAGAGAGTGATGCAGAGGATCAAAAGAGTGATGCAGAGGCTGGAGAGAGTGATGCAGAGGCTCAAGAGAGGGATTCAGAGGCTCAAGAGAGTTATGCAGACACTCAAGAGAGGGATGCAGAGGCTAAAGAGAGTGATGCAGAAGCTAAGGAGGATGATGCAAAGGCTCAAGAAAGGGATGCAGAGGCTGAAGAGAGTGATGCAGAGGCTCAAGAGAGGGATGCAGATGCTCAAGAGAGAGATTCAGAGGCTCAAGAGAGTGATGCAGAGGCTTAAGAGAGTGATGCAGAGGCTTAAGAGAGGGATGCAGTGGCTCAAGAGAGGATGCAGAGGCTCAAGAGAGGGATGAAGGGGATCATGAGAGGGATTCAGAGGCTTAGGAGAGGGATGAAGGGGATCATGAGAGGGATTCAGAAACTTAGGAGAGTGACGCAAAGGCTTGAGAGGGATGCAGAGGCTCATGAGAGGGATGAAAGAGTTCAAGAGACGGATACAGAGGCTCAAGAGAAGGATGCAGAACTTTAAGAAAGTTATGCAGAGGCTCAAAAGAGGGATGCAGAAGCTTAAAAGGGTGATGCAGAGGCTCAAGAGAGTGATGCAGAAGCTTAAGGGAGGGATGCAGGGGCTCAAGAGAGTGATGCAGAGCCTCCTTCGAGTGATTCAGAGGTTTCCGAGAATGATGCAGAGGCTCAAGAGAGTGATGGTGAGACTTAAGAGAGGTATGCAGAGGTTCAAGTGAGGGATGTAGAGGCTCAAGAGAGGGATGCAGAGGCTCAAGAGAGGGATGCAGAGGCTTAAGAGAGGGATGCCAAGGCTCAAGAGAGTGTTGCAGAGGCTCAAGAGAGGGATGTAGAGGCTCAAGAGAGTGATGCAGAGGCTCAAGAGAGGGATGCAGAGGCTCAAGAGAGGGATGCAGAGGCTCAAGTGAGGGATGCAGAGGCACAAGAGAGGGATGCATAGGCTCTTGAGAGTGATGCGGAGGGTTAAGAGAGGGATGCAGTGGCTTAAGAGAGTGATGCAAAGCTCATGAGAGGGATGCAGAGGCTCAGGAGAGGGATGCAGAGGCTCAAGAGAGGGATGCAGAGGCTCAGGAGAGGAATGCAGAGGCTCATGTGAGGGATGCAGAGGCACAAGAGAAGGATGAATAGGCTCTTGAGAGTGATGCAGAGGCTCAAGAGAGGGATGCAGAGGCTTATGAGAGTGATGCAAAGTTCAAGAGAGTGATGCAGAGGCTTAAGAGAGGGATGCAGAGGCTCAAGAGAATGATAGAGAGGCTCAAGAGAGTGCTGCAGAGGCTCAAGAGAGGAATGCTGAGGCTCCAGAGAGGGATGCAGAGGCTAAAGAGAGTGATGCAGATGCTGAAGATAGAGATGCCGAGGCTCAAGAGAGTGAAGCAGAGGCTCAAGAGAGTAATGCAGAGGCTCAAGAGAATGATGTAGAGGCTTAAGAGAGGGATGCAGAGGCTCAAGAGAATGATGCAGAGGCTGAAGAGAGTGATGCAAAGGCTTAGGAGAATGATGCAGAGGCTCAAGAGAGGGATGCAGAGGATGAAGAGACTGATGCAGAGGCTCAAGAGAGTGATTCAGAGGCTTACGAGAGTGATGCAGAGGCTTAAGAGAATGAAGCAGAGGCTCAAGAGAGTGATGCAGAGGCTCAAGAGAAGGATGCAGAGGCTCAAGAGAGAGATTCAGAGGCTTAGGAGAGTGTTGCAGAGGCTTAAGAGAGTGATGCAGAGGCTCAAGAGAGGGATGCAGAGGCTTAAGAGAGGGACGCAGTGGCTCAAGAAAGGGATGCAGACGCTTAGGAGAGTGACGTAAAGGCTCGAGAGGGATGCAGAGGCTCATGAGAGGGATGCAGGAGTTCAAGAGAGGGATGCAGAAGCTCAAGAGAGGGATGCAGGAGTTCAAGAGAGGTATGCAGAGGCTCAAGAGAGGGATGCAGAACCTTAAGAAAGTGATGCAGAGGCTCAAAAGAGGGATGCAGAGGATAAAAAGGGTGATGCAGAGGCTCAAGATAGTGATGCAGAGGCTCAAGAGAGGGATGCAAGGGCCCAAGAGAGTGATGCAGAGCCTCAAGTGAGTGATTCAGAGGCTTACGAGAGTGATGCAGAGGCACAAGAGAATGATGCAGAGGCTTAAGAGAGGGATGCAGAGGCTCAAGTGAGGGATGCAGAGGCTCAAGGGAGGGATGCAGAGGCTCAAGAGAGGGATGCAGAGACTTACGAGAGTGATGCAGAGGCTTAAGAGTGTGATGCAGAGGCTTAAGAGAGGGATGCAGAGGCTCAAGTGAGGGATGCAGAGGCTCAAGGGAGGGATGCAGAGGCTCAAGAGAGGGATGCAGAGACTTACGAGAGTGATGCAGAGGCTTAAGAGTGTGATGCAGAGGCTTAAGAGAGGCCCCAGAGAGTGATACAGAGGCTCCAGAGAGTGATGCAGAGGCCGAAGAGAGAGATGTAGAGGCTTAAGAGAGTGATGCAGAGACTCAAGAGAGTGATGCAGAGGCTCAAGAGAATGATGTAGAGGCTTAAGAGAGGGATGGAGAGGCTCAAGAGAATGATGTAGAGGCTCAAAAGAGTGATGCAGAGGATCAAGAGAGGGATGCAGAGGCTTAAGAGAGTGATGCAGAGGCCGAAGAGAGTGATGCAGAGGCTGAAGAGAGTGATGCAAAGGCTGAAGAGAGTGATGCAGAGGCTCAAGAGAGTGATGCATAGGATCAGGAGAGGGAAGCAGAGGCTTACGAGAGTGATGCAGAAGCTGAAGAGAGTGATGCAGAGGCTCTAGAGAGTGATGCAGAGGCTGAAGAGAGTGATGCAGTAGCTCAAGAGAGTGATGAAGAGGATCAAGAGAGTGATCAGAGGCTCGAGAGAGTGATGCAGAGGCCTCAAGAGAGGGATTCAGAGACTTAAGAGATTGATGCAGAGGCTGAAGAGAGTGTTGCAGAGGCTCAAGAAAGGGATGCAGAGGCTGAAGAGGAGTGATGTAGAGGCTCAAGGGAGTGATGCAGAGGCTTACGAGAGTGATGCAGATGATCAAGAGATGGATGAAGAAGCTTAAGAGAGTGATGCAGAGGCTGAAGAGAGTGTTGCAGAGGCTCAGGAGAGGGATGCAGAGGCTCAAGAGAGTGATGCAGAGGCTCAAGAGAGTTATGCAGAGGCTCAAGAGAGTGATGCAGAGGCTTGAGAGAGTGATGCAGAGGATCAAGAGAGTGATGCAGAGGCTCAAGAGAGGGATGTAGAGGCTCAAGAGAGTGATGCAGAGGATCAAGAGAGTGCTGCAGAGGCTCAAAAGAGGGATGCTCAGGCTGCAAAGAGGGATGCTCAGGCTGCAAAGAGGGATGCAGAGGCTCCAGAGAGTGATGCAGAGGCTGAAGAGAGTGATGCACAGGCTTAAGAGAGTGATGCAGAGGCCCCAGAGAGTGATGCAGAGGCTCCAGAGAGTGATGCAGAGGCCGAAGAGAGAGATGCAGAGGCTTAAGAGAGTGATGCAGAGATTCAAGAGAGTGATGCAGAGGCTCAAGAGAATGATGTAGAGGCTTAAGAGAGGGATGGAGAAGCCCAAGAGAATGATGTAGAGGCTCAAAAGAGTGATGCAGAGGATCAAGAGAGGGATGCAGAGGCTGTAGAGAGTGATGCAGAGGCTGAAGAGAGTGATGCAGAGGCTCAAGAGAGTGATGCAGAGGATCAGGAGAGGGAATCAGAGGCTTACGAGAGTGATGCATAAGCTGAAGAGAGTGATGCAGAGGCTCTAGAGAGTGATGCAGAGGCTCAAGAGAGTGATGCAGTGGCTTAAGAGAGTGATGAAGAGGATCAAGAGAGTGATGCAGAGGCTCGAGAGAGTGATACAGAGGCCTCAAGAGAGAGATTCAGAGACTTAAGAGATTGATGCAGAGGCTGAAGAGAGTGTTGCAGAGGCTCAAGAAAGGGATGCAGAGGCTGAAGAGGAGTGATGCAGAGGCCCAAGGGAGTGATGCAGAGGCTTACGAGAGTGATGCAGATGATCAAGAGATGGATGAAGAAGCTTAAGAGAGTGATGCAGAGGCTGAAGAGAGTGTTGCAGAGGCTCAGGAGAGGGATGCAGAGGCTCAAGAGAGTGATGCAGAGGCTCAAGCGAGTTATGCAGAGGCTCAAGAGAGTGATGCAGAGGTATACGAGAGTGATGCAGAGGATCAAGAGAGTGATGCAGAGGCTCAAGAGAGTGATGTAGAGGCTCAAGAGAGTGATGCAGAGGCTCAAGAAAGTGATGCAGAGGCTTAGGAGAATGATGCAGAGGCTCAAGAGAGGGATGTAGAGGATAAAGAGAGTGATGCAGAGGCTCAAGAGAGTGATGCAGAGGATGAAGAGAGGGATGCTGAGGCCTAAGAGAATGATGCAGAGGCTCAAGAGAGTGATGCAGAGTATGAAGAGAGGGATGCAGAGGCTTAAGAGTGTGCTGCAGAAGCTCAAGGGAGTGATGCAGAGGCTCAAAAGAGTGATGCAGAGGCTCAAGAGAGTGATGCAGAGGATCAAGAGATTGATGCAGAGGCTCGAGAGAATGATGCAGAGGCTCAAGAGAGGGATTCAGAGGCTCAAGAGAGTGATGCAGACTTTCAAGAGAGGGATGCAGAGGCTCAAGAGAATGATGCAGAGTCTTACGTGAGTGATGCAGAGGATCAAGAGAGGGATGCAGAGGCTTACGAGAGTGATGCAAAGGCTCAAGAGAGTGATGCAAAAGCTCAAGAGAAGGATGCAGAGGTTCAAGAGAGGGATGCAGGAGTTCAAGAGAGGGATGCAGAGGCTCAATCGAGTGATGCAGAGGCTAAAGAGAATGATGCAGAACCTCAAGAGAGGGATGCAGAGGCTCAAGAGAGAGATTCAGAGGCTTACGAGAGTGATGCAGAGGCTTAAGAGAGTGATGCAAAGGCTTAAGAGAGGGATGCAGTGGCTCAAGAGAAGGATGCAGAGGCTCAAGAGAGGGATGCAGGGGCTCATGAGAGGGATGCAGAGGCTTAGGAAAGTGATGCAAAGGCTCGAGAGGGATGCAGAGGCTCATGAGAGGGATGCAGGAGTACAAGAGAGGGATGCAGAGGCTCAAGAGTGGTATGCAGAACCTTACGAAAGTGATGTAGAGGCTCAAAAGAGGGATGCAGAGGCTTAAAAGGGTGATGCAGAGGCTCAAGCGAGTGATGCAGAGGCTCAAGAGAGTGATTCAGAGGCTATCGAGAGTGATGCAGAGGCTCAAGAGAGTGATGCAGATCCTCAAGAGAGCGATTCAGAGGCTTACGAGAGTGATGCAGAGGTTCAAGATAGTGATGCAGAGGCTCAAGAGAGGGATGCAGAGACTTAAGAGAGTGATGCAAAGTCTCAAGAGAGGGATGCAGAGGCTCATGAGAGAGATGCAGGAGTTCAAGAGATTGATGCAGAGGCTTATGCGAGTGATGCAAAGGCTCAAGAGAGGGATGCAGAGGCTCATGAGAGGGATGAAAGAGTTCAAGAGACGGATACAGAGGCTCAAGAGAAGGATGCAGAACTTTAAGAAAGTTATGCAGAGGCTCAAAAGAGGAATGCAGAAGCTTAAAAGGGTGATGCAGAGGCTCAAGAGAGTGATGCAGAAGCTTAAGAGAGGGATGCAGGGGCTCAAGAGAGTGATGCAGAGCCTCCTTCGAGTGATTCAGAGGTTTCCGAGAATGATGCAGAGGCTCAAGAGAGTGATGGTGAGACTTAAGAGAGGTATGCAGAGGTTCAAGTGAGGGATGTAGAGGCTCAAGAGAGGGATGCAGAGGCTCAAGAGAGGGATGCAGAGGCTTAAGAGAGGGATGCCAAGGCTCAAGAGAGTGTTGCAGAAGCTCAAGAGAGGGATGTAGAGGCTCAAGAGAGTGATGCAGAGGCTCAAGAGAGTGATGCAGAGGCTCAAGAGAGTTATGCAGAGGCTCAAGAGAGTGATGCAGAGGTATACGAGAGTGATGCAGAGGATCAAGAGAGTGATGCAGAGGCTCAAGAGAGTGATGTAGAGGCTCAAGAGAGTGATGCAGAGGCTAAAGAAAGTGATGCAGAGGCTTAGGAGAATGATGCAGAGGCTCAAGAGAGGGATGTAGAGGATAAAGAGAGTGATGCAGAGGCTCAAGAGAGTGATGCAGAGGATGAAGAGAGGGATGCTGAGGCCTAAGAGAATGATGCAGAGGCTCAAGAGAGTGATGCAGAGTATGAAGAGAGGGATGCAGAGGCTTATGAGTGTGCTGCAGAAGCTCAAGGGAGTGATGCAGAGGCTCAAAAGAGTGATGCAGAGGCTCAAGAGAGTGATGCAGAGGATCAAGAGATTGATGCAGAGGCTCGAGAGGATGATGCAGAGGCTCAAGAGAGGGATTCAGAGGCTCAAGAGAGTGATGCAGACTTTCAAGAGAGGGATGCAGAGGCTCAAGAGAATGATGCAGAGTCTTACGTGAGTGATGCAGAGGATCAAGAGAGGGATGCAGAGGCTTACGAGAGTGATGCAAAGGCTCAAGAGAGTGATGCAAAAGCTCAAGAGAAGGATGCAGAGGCTCAAGAGAGGGATGCAGGAGTTCAAGAGAGGGATGCAGAGGCTCAATCGAGTGATGCAGAGGCTAAAGAGAATGATGCAGAACCTCAAGAGAGGGATGCAGAGGCTCAAGAGAGAGATTCAGAGGCTTACGAGAGTGATGCAGAGGCTTAAGAGAGTGATGCAAAGGCTTAAGAGAGGGATGCAGTGGCTCAAGAGAAGGATGCAGAGGCTCAAGAGAGGGATGCAGGAGTACAAGAGAGGGATGCAGAGGCTCAAGAGAGGTATGCAGAACCTTACGAAAGTGATGTAGAGGCTCAAATGAGGGATGCAGAGGCTTAAAAGGGTGATGCAGAGGCTCAAGCGAGTGATGCAGAGGCACAAGAGAGTGATTCAGAGGCTTACGAGAGTGATGCAGAGGCTCAAGAGAGTGATGCAGATCCTCAAGAGAGCGATTCAGAGGCTTACGAGAGTGATGCAGAGGCTCAAGATAGTGATGCAGAGGCTCAAGAGAGGGATGCAGAGACTTAAGAGAGTGATGCAAAGTCTCAAGAGAGGGATGCAGGGGCTCAAGAGAGTGATGCAGAGCCTCCTTCGAGTGATTCAGAGGTTTCCGAGAATGATGCAGAGGCTCAAGAGAGTGATGGTGAGACTTAAGAGAGGTATGCAGAGGTTCAAGTGAGGGATGTAGAGGCTCAAGAGAGGGATGCAGAGGCTCAAGAGAGGGATGCAGAGGCTTAAGAGAGGGATGCCAAGGCTCAAGAGAGTGTTGCAGAGGCTCAAGAGAGGGATGTAGAGGCTCAAGAGAGTGATGCAGAGGCTCAAGAGAGTGATGCAGAGGCTAAGTAGAATGATGCAGAGCCTCAAGAGAGGGATGCAGAGGCTCAAGAGAGGGATGCAGAGGCTCAAGTGAGGGATGCAGAGGCACATGAGAGGGATGCATAGGCTCTTGAGAGTGATGCGGAGGGTTAAGAGAGGGATGCAGAGGCTTAAGAGAGTGATGCAAAGCTAATGAGAGGGATGCAGAGGCTCAGGAGAGGGATGCAGAGGCTCAAGAGAGGGATGCAGAGGCTCAGGAGAGGGATGCAGAGGCTCATGTGAGGGATGCAGAGGCACAAGAGAAGGACGAATAGGCTCTTGAGAGTGATGCAGAGGCTCAAGAGAGGGATGAAGAGGCTTATGAGAGTGATGCAAAGTTCAAGAGAATGATGCAGAGGCTTAAGAGAGGGATGCAGAGGCTCAAGAGAATGATAGAGAGGCTCAAGAGAGTGCTGCAGAGGCTCAAGAGAGGAATGCTGAGGCTCCAGAGAGGGATGCAGAGGCTAAAGAGAGTGATGCAGATGCTGAAGAGAGAGATGCAGAGGCTCAAGAGAGTGATGCAGAGGCTCAAGAGAGTAATGCAGAGGCTCAAGAGAATGATGTAGAGGCTTAAGAGAGGGATGCAGAGGCTCAAGAGAATGATGCAGAGGCTGAAGAGAGTGATGCAGAGGCTTAGGAGAATGATGCATAGGCTCAAGAGAGGGATGCAGAGGATGAAGAGACTGATGCAGAGGCTCAAGAGAGTGATTCAGAGGCTTACGAGAGTGATGCAGAGGCTTAAGAGAATGAAGCAGAGGCTCAAGAGAGTGATGCAGAGGCTCAAGAGAAGGATGCAGAGGCTCAAGAGAGAGATTCAGAGGCTTAGGAGATTGTTGCAGAGGCTTAAGAGAGTGATGCAGAGGCTCAAGAGAGGGATGCAGAGGCTTAAGAGAGGGACGCAGTGGCTCAAGAAAGGGATGCAGACGCTTAGAAGAGTGACGTAAAGGCTCGAGAGGGATGCAGAGGCTCATGAGAGGGATGCAGGAGTTCAAGAGAGGGATGCAGAAGCTCAAGAGAGGGATGCAGGAGTTCAAGAGAGGTATGCAGAGGCTCAAGAGAGGGATGCAGAACCTTAAGAAAGTGATACAGAGGCTCAAAAGAGGGATGCAGAGGATAAAATGGGTGATGCAGAGGCTCAAGAGAGTGATGCAGAGGCTCAAGAGAGGGATGCAAGGGCCCAAGAGAGTGATGCAGAGCCTCAAGTGAGTGATTCAGAGGCTTACGAGAGTGATGCAGAGGCACAAGAGAGTGATGCAGAGGCTTAAGAGAGGGATGCAGAGGCTCAAGTGAGGGATGCAGAGGCTCAAGGGAGGGATGCAGAGGCTCAAGAGAGGGATGCAGAGACTTACGAGAGTGATGCAGAGGCTTAAGAGTGTGATGCAGAGGCTTAAGAGAAGGGTGCAGAGGCTGAAGAGAGTGATGCAGAGGCTGAAGAGAGTGTTGCAGAGGCTTACGAGAGTGATGCAGAGGCACAAGAGAGTGATGCAGAGGATCAGGAGAGGGAAGTAGAGGCTCAAATGAGTGATGCAGAAGCTTAGGAGAGGGATGCCGAGGCACAAGAGAGTGTTGCAGAGGCTCAAGAGAGGGATGTAAAGGCTCAAGAGAGGGATGCAGAGGCTCATGAGAGAGATGCAGGAGTTCAAGAGATTGATGCAGAGGCTTATGCGAGTGATGCAAAGGCTCAAGAGAGGGATGCAGAGGCTAATGAGAGGGATGAAAGAGTTCAGGAGACGGATACAGAGGCTCAAGAGAAGGGTGCAGAACTTTAAGAAAGTTATGCAGAGGCTCAAAAGAGGGATGCAGAAGCTTAAAAGGGTGATGCAGAGGCTCAAGAGAGTGATGCAGAAGCTTCAGGGAGGGATGCAGGGGCTCAAGAGAGTGATGCAGAGCCTCCTTCGAGTGATTCAGAGGTTTCCGAGAATGATGCAGAGGCTCAAGAGAGTGATGGTGAGACTTAAGAGAGGTATGCAGAGGTTCAAGTGAGGGATGTAGAGGCTCAAGAGAGGGATGCAGAGGCTCAAGAGAGGGATGCAGAGGCTTAAGAGAGGGATGCCAAGGCTCAAGAGAGTGTTGCAGAGGCTCAAGAGAGGGATGTAGAGGCTCAAGAGAGTGATGCAGAGGCTCAAGAGAGTGATGCAGAGGCTAAGGAGAATGATGCAGAGGCTCAAGAGAGGGATGCAGAGGCTCAAGAGAGGGATGCAGAGGCTCAAGTGAGGGATGCAGAGGCACAAGAGAGGGATGCATAGGCTCTTGAGAGTGATGCGGAGGGTTAAGAGAGGGATGCAGAGGCTTAAGAGAGTGATGCAAAGCTCATGAGAGGGATGCAGAGGCTCAGGAGAGGGATGCAGAGGCTCAAGAGAGGGATGCAGAGGCTCAGGAGAGGGATGCAGAGGCTCATGTGAGGGATGCAGAGGCACAAGAGAAGGATGAATAGGCTCTTGAGAGTGATGCAGAGGCTCAAGAGAGGGATGAAGAGGCTTATGAGAGTGATGCAAAGTTCAAGAGAGTGATGCAGAGGCTTAAGAGAGGGATGCAGAGGCTCAAGAGAATGATAGAGAGGCTCAAGAGAGTGGTGCAGAGGCTCAAGAGAGGAATGCTGAGGCTCCAGAGAGGGATGCAGAGGCTAAAGAGAGTGATGCAGATGCTGAAGAGAGAGATGCAGAGGCTCAAGAGAGTGATGCAGAGGCTCAAGAGAGTAATGCAGAGGCTCAAGAGAATGATGTAGAGGCTTAAGAGAGGGATGCAGAGGCTCAAGAGAATGATGCAGAGGCTGAAGAGAGTGATGCACAGGCTTAGGAGAATGATGCAGAGGCTCAAGAGAGGGATGCAGAGGATGAAGAGACTGATGCAGAGGCTCAAGAGAGTGATTCAGAGGCTTACGAGAGTGATGCAGAGGCTTAAGAGAATGAAGCAGAGGCTCAAGAGAGTGATGCAGAGGCTCAAGAGAAGGATGCAGAGGCTCAAGAGAGAGATTCAGAGGCTTAGGAGAGTGTTGCAGAGGCTTAAGAGAGTGATGCAGAGGCTCAAGAGAGGGATGCAGAGGCTTAAGAGAGGGACGCAGTGGCTCAAGAAAGGGATGCAGACGCTTAGGAGAGTGACGTAAAGGCTCGAGAGGGATGCAGAGGCTCATGAGAGGGATGCAGGAGTTCAAGAGAGGGATGCAGAAGCTCAAGAGAGGGATGCAGGAGTTCAAGAGAGGTATGCAGAGGCTCAAGAGAGGGATGCAGAACCTTAAGAAAGTGATGCAGAGGCTCAAAAGAGGGATGCAGAGGATAAAAAGGGTGATGCAGAGGCTCAAGAGAGTGATGCAGAGGCTCAAGAGAGGGATGCAAGGGCCCAAGAGAGTGATGCAGAGCCTCAAGTGAGTGATTCAGAGGCTTACGAGAGTGATGCAGAGGCACAAGAGAGTGATGCAGAGGCTTAAGAGAGGGATGCAGAGGCTCAAGTGAGGGATGCAGAGGCTCAAGGGAGGGATGCAGAGGCTCAAGAGAGTAATGCAGAGACTTACGAGAGTGATGCAGAGGCTTAAGAGTGTGATGCAGAGGCTTAAGAGAGGGTGCAGAAGCTGAAGAGAGTGATGCAGAGGCTGAAGAGAGTGTTGCAGAGGCTTACGAGAGTGATGCAGAGGCACAAGAGAGTGATGCAGAGGATCAGGAGAGGGAAGTAGAGGCTCAAAAGAGTGATGCAGATGCTCAAGAGAGTGCTGCAGAGTCTCAAAAGAGGGATGCTCAGGCTGCAAAGAGGGATGCTCAGGCTGCAAAGAGGGATGCAGAGGCTCCAGAGAGTGATGCAGAGGCTGAAGAGAGAGATGCACAGGCTTAAGAGAGTGATGCAGAGGCCCCAGAGAGTGATACAGAGGCTCCAGAGAGTGATGCAGAGGCCGAAGAGAGAGATGCAGAGGCTTAAGAGAGTGATGCAGAGACTCAAGAGAGTGATGCAGAGGCTCAAGAGAATGATGTAGAGGCTTAAGAGAGGGATGGAGAGGCTCAAGAGAATGATGTAGAGGCTCAAAAGAGTGATGCAGAGGATCAAGAGAGGATGCAGAGGCTTAAGAGAGTGATGCAGAGGCCGAAGAGAGTGATGCAGAGGCGAAGAGAGTGATGAGGCTGAAGAGATGCACAGGCTGAAGAGAGTGATGCAGAGGCTCAAGAGAGTGATGCAGAGGATCAGGAGAGGGAAGCAGAGGCTTACGAGAGTGATGCAAAAGCTGAAGAGAGTGATGCAGAGGCTCTAGAGAGTGATGCAGAGGCTCAAGAGAGTGATGCAGTAGCTCAAGAGAGTGATGAAGAGGATCAAGAGAGTGATGCAGAGGCTCGAGAGAGTGATGCAGAGGCCTCAAGAGAGGGATTCAGAGACTTAAGAGATTGATGCAGAGGCTGAAGAGAGTGTTGCAGAGGCTCAAGAAAGGGATGCAGAGGCTGAAGAGAAGTGATGTAGAGGCTCAAGGGAGTGATGCAGAGGCTTACGAGAGTGATGCAGATGATCAAGAGATGGATGAAGAAGCTTAAGAGAGTGATGCAGAGGCTGAAGAGAGTGTTGCAGAGGCTCAGGAGAGGGATGCAGAGGCTCAAGAGAGTGATGCAGAGGCTCAAGAGAGTTATGCAGAGGCTCAAGAGAGTGATGCAGAGGCTTACGAGAGTGATGCAGAGGATCAAGAGAGTGCTGCAGAGGCTCAAAAGAGGGATGCTCAGGCTGCAAAGAGGGATGCTCAGGCTGCAAAGAGGGATGCAGAGGCTCCAGAGAGTGATGCAGAGGCTGATGAGAGAGATGCGCAGGCTTAAGAGAGTGATGCAGAGGCCCCAGAGAGTGATGCAGAGGCTCTAGAGAGTGATGCAGAGGCCGAAGAGAGAGATGCAGAGGCTTAAGAGAGTAATGCAGAGGCTCAAGAGAGTGATGCAGAGGTATACGAGAGTGATGCAGAGGATCAAGAGAGTGATGCAGAGGCTCAAGAGAGTTATGCAGAGGCTCAAGAGAGTGATGCAGAGGTATACGAGAGTGATGCAGAGGATCAAGAGCGTGATGCAGAGGCTCAAGTGAGTGATGTAGAGGCTCAAGAGAGTGATGCAGAGGCTAAAGAAAGTGATGCAGAGGCTTAGGAGAATGATGCAGAGGCTCAAGAGAGGGATGTAGAGGATAAAGAGAGTGATGCAGAGGCTCAAGAGAGTGATGCATAGGATGAAGAGAGGGATGCTGAGGCCTAAGAGAATGATGCAGAGGCTCAAGAGAGTGATGCAGAGTATGAAGAGAGGGATGCAGAGGCTTAAGAGTGTGCTGCAGAAGCTCAAGGGAGTGATGCAGAGGCTCAAAAGAGTGATGCAGAGGCTCAAGAGAGTGATGCAGAGGATCAAGAGATTGATGCAGAGGCTCGAGAGGATGATGCAGAGGCTCAAGAGAGGGATTCAGAGGCTCAAGAGAGTGATGCAGACTTTCAAGAGAGGGATGCAGAGGCTCAAGAGAATGATGCAGAGTCTTACGTGAGTGATGCAGAGGATCAAGAGAGGGATGCAGAGGCTTACGAGAGTGATGCAAAGGCTCAAGAGAGTGATGCAAAAGCTCAAGGGAAGGATGCAGAGGCTCAAGAGAGGGATGCAGGAGTTCAAGAGAGGGATGCAGAGGCTCAATCGAGTGATACAGAGGCTAAAGAGAATGATGCAGAACCTCAAGAGAGGGATGCAGAGGCTCAAGAGAGAGATTCAGAGGCTTACGCGAGTGATGCAGAGGCTTAAGAGAGTGATGCAAAGGCTTAAGAGAGGGATGCAGTGGCTCAAGAGATGGATGCAGAGGCTCAAGAGAGGGATGCAGGGGCTCATGAGAGGGATGCAGAGGCTTAGGAAAGTGATGCAAAGGCTCGAGAGGGATGCAGAGGCTCATGAGAGGGATGCAGGAGTACAAGAGAGGGATGCAGAGGCTCAAGAGAGGTATGCAGAACCTTACGAAAGTGATGTAGAGGCTCAAAAGAGGGATGCAGAGGCTTAAAAGGGTGATGCAGAGGCTCAAGCGAGTGATGCAGAGGCTCAAGAGAGTGATTCAGAGGCTTACGAGAGTGATGCAGAGGCTCAAGAGAGTGATGCAGATCCTCAAGAGAGCGATTCAGAGGCTTACGAGAGTGATGCAGAGGCTCAAGATAGTGATGCAGAGGCTCAAGAGAGGGATGCAGAGACTTAAGAGAGTGATGCAAAGTCTCAAGAGAGGGATGCAGAGGCTCATGAGAGAGATGCAGGAGTTCAAGAGATTGATGCAGAGGCTTATGCGAGTGATGCAAAGGCTCAAGAGAGGGATGCAGAGGCTCATGAGAGGGATGAAAGAGTTCAAGAGACGGATACAGAGGCTCAAGAGAAGGATGCAGAACTTTAAGAAAGTTATGCAGAGGCTCAAAAGAGGGATGCAGAAGCTTAAAAGGGTGATGCAGAGGCTCAAGAGAGTGATGCAGAAGCTTAAGGGAGGGATGCAGGGGCTCAAGAGAGTGATGCAGAGCCTCCTTCGAGTGATTCAGAGGTTTCCGAGAATGATGCAGAGGCTCAAGAGAGTGATGGTGAGACTTAAGAGAGGTATGCAGAGGTTCAAGTGAGGGATGTAGAGGCTCAAGAGAGGGATGCAGAGGCTCAAGAGAGGGATGCAGAGGCTTAAGAGAGGGATGCCAAGGCTCAAGAGAGTGTTGCAGAGGCTCAAGAGAGGGATGTAGAGGCTCAAGAGAGTAATGCAGAGGCTCAAGAGAGTGATGCAGAGGCTAAGGAGAATGATGCAGAGCCTCAAGAGAGGGATGCAGAGGCTCAAGAGAGGGATGCAGAGGCTCAAGTGAGGGATGCAGAGGCACATGAGAGGGATGCATAGGCTCTTGAGAGTGATGCGGAGGGTTAAGAGAGGGATGCAGAGGCTTAAGAGAGTGATGCAAAGCTCATGAGAGGGATGCAGAGGCTCAGGAGAGGGATGCAGAGGCTCAAGAGAGGGATGCAGAGGCTCAGGAGAGGGATGCAGAGGCTCATGTGAGGGATGCAGAGGCACAAGAGAAGGACGAATAGGCTCTTGAGAGTGATGCAGAGGCTCAAGAGAGGGATGAAGAGGCTTATGAGAGTGATGCAAAGTTCAAGAGAATGATGCAGAGGCTTAAGAGAGGGATGCAGAGGCTCAAGAGAATGATAGAGAGGCTCAAGAGAGTGCTGCAGAGGCTCAAGAGAGAATGCTGAGGCTCCAGAGAGGGATGCAGAGGCTAAAGAGAGTGATGCAGATGCTGAAGAGAGAGATGCAGAGGCTCAAGAGAGTGATGCAGAGGCTCAAGAGAATGATGTAGAGGCTTAAGAGAGGGATGCAGAGGCTCAAGAGAATGATGCAGAGGCTGAAGAGAGTGATGCAGAGGCTTAGGAGAATGATGCAGAGGCTCAAGAGAGGGATGCAGAGGATGAAGAGACTGATGCAGAGGCTCAAGAGAGTGATTCAGAGGCTTACGAGAGTGATGCAGAGGCTTAAGAGAATGAAGCAGAGGCTCAAGAGAGTGATGCAGAGGCTCAAGAGAAGGATGCAGAGGCTCAAGAGAGAGATTCAGAAGCTTAGGAGAGTGTTGCAGAGGCTTAAGAGAGTGATGCAGAGGCTCAAGAGAGGGATGCAGAGGCTTAAGAGAGGGACGCAGTGGCTCAAGAAAGGGATGCAGACGCTTAGAAGAGTGACGTAAAGGCTCGAGAGGGATGCAGAGGCTCATGAGAGGGATGCAGGAGTTCAAGAGAGGGATGCAGAAGCTCAAGAGAGGGATGCAGGAGTTCAAGAGAGGTATGCAGAGGCTCAAGAGAGGGATGCAGAACCTTAAGAAAGTGATGCAGAGGCTCAAAAGAGGGATGCAGAGGATAAAAAGGGTGATGCAGAGGCTCAAGAGAGTGATGCAGAGGCTCAAGAGAGGGATGCAAGGGCCCAAGAGAGTGATGCAGAGCCTCAAGTGAGTGATTCAGAGGCTTACGAGAGTGATGCAGAGGCACAAGAGAGTGATGCAGAGGCTTAAGAGAGGGATGCAGAGGCTCAAGTGAGGGATGCAGAGGCTCAAGGGAGGGATGCAGAGGCTCAAGAGAGGGATGCAGAGACTTACGAGAGTGATGCAGAGGCTTAAGAGTGTGATGCAGAGGCTTAAGAGAGGGGTGCAGAGGCTGAAGAGAGTGATGCAGAGGCTCAAGAGAGTGATGCAGAGGCTCAAGAGAGTGATGCAGAGGATGAAGAGAGGGATGCTGAGGCCTAAGAGAATGATGCAGAGGCTCAAGAGAGTGATGCAGAGTATGAAGAGAGGGATGCAGAGGCTTAAGAGTGTGCTGCAGAAGCTCAAGGGAGTGATGCAGAGGCTCAAAAGAGTGATGCAGAGGCTCAAGAGAGTGATGCAGAGGATCAAGAGATTGATGCAGAGGCTCGAGAGGATGATGCAGAGGCTCAAGAGAGGGATTCAGAGGCTCAAGAGAGTGATGCAGACTTTCAAGAGAGGGATGCAGAGGCTCAAGAGAATGATGCAGAGTCTTACGTGAGTGATGCAGAGGATCAAGAGAGGGATGCAGAGGCTTACGAGAGTGATGCAAAGGCTCAAGAGAGTGATGCAAAAGCTCAAGAGAAGGATGCAGAGGCTCAAGAGAGGGATGCAGGAGTTCAAGAGAGGGATGCAGACGCTCAATCGAGTGATGCAGAGGCTAAAGAGAATGATGCAGAACCTCAAGAGAGGGATGCAGAGGCTCAAGAGAGAGATTCAGAGGCTTACGAGAGTGATGCAGAGGCTTAAGAGAGTGATGCAAAGGCTTAAGAGAGGGATGCAGTGGCTCAAGAGAAGGATGCAGAGGCTCAAGAGAGGGATGCAGGGGCTCATGAGAGGGATGCAGAGGCTTAGGAAAGTGATGCAAAGGCTCGAGAGGGATGCAGAGGCTCATGAGAGGGATGTAGGAGTACAAGAGAGGGATGCAGAGGCTCAAGAGAGGTATGCAGAACCTTACGAAAGTGATGTAGAGGCTCAAAAGATTGATGCAGAGGCTTAAAAGGGTGATGCAGAGGCTCAAGAAAGTGATGCAGAAGCTTAAGGGAGGGATGCAGGGGCTCAAGAGAGTGATGCAGAGCCTCCTTCGAGTGATTCAGAGGTTTCCGAGAATGATGCAGAGGCTCAAGAGAGTGATGGTGAGACTTAAGAGAGGTATGCAGAGGTTCAAGTGAGGGATGTAGAGGCTCAAGAGAGGGATGCAGAGGCTCAAGAGAGGGATGCAGAGGCTTAAGAGAGGGATGCCAAGGCTCAAGAGAGTGTTGCAGAGGCTCAAGAGAGGGATGTAGAGGCTCAAGAGAGTGATGCAGAGGCTCAAGAGAGTGATGCAGAGGCTAAGGAGAATGATGCAGAGCCTCAAGAGAGGGATGCAGAGGCTCAAGAGAGGGATGCAGAGGCTCAAGTGAGGGATGCAGAGGCACATGAGAGGGATGCATAGGCTCTTTGAGTGATGCGGAGGGTTAAGAGAGGGATGCAGAGGCTTAAGAGAGTGATGCAAAGCTCATGAGAGGGATGCAGAGGCTCAGGAGAGGGATGCAGAGGCTCAAGAGAGGGATGCAGAGGCTCAGGAGAGGGATGCAGAGGCTCATGTGAGGGATGCAGAGGCACAAGAGAAGGACGAATAGGCTCTTGAGAGTGATGCAGAGGCTCAAGAGAGGGATGAAGAGGCTTATGAGAGTGATGCAAAGTTCAAGAGAATGATGCAGAGGCTTAAGAGAGGGATGCAGAGGCTCAAGAGAATGATAGAGAGGCTCAAGAGAGTGCTGCAGAGGCTCAAGAGAGGAATGCTGAGGCTCCAGAGAGGGATGCAGAGGCTAAAGAGAGTGATGCAGATGCTGAAGAGAGAGATGCAGAGGCTCAAGAGAGTGATGCAGAGGCTCAAGAGAGTAATGCAGAGGCTCAAGAGAATGATGTAGAGGCTTAAGAGAGGGATGCAGAGGCTCAAGAGAATGATGCAGAGGCTGAAGAGAGTGATGCAGAGGCTTAGGAGAATGATGCAGAGGCTCAAGAGAGGGATGCAGAGGATGAAGAGACTGATGCAGAGGCTCAAGAGAGTGATTCAGAGGCTTACGAGAGTGATGCAGAGGCTTAAGAGAATGAAGCAGAGGCTCAAGAGAGTGATGCAGAGGCTCAAGAGAAGGATGCAGAGGCTCAAGAGAGAGATTCAGAGGCTTAGGAGAGTGTTGCAGAGGCTTAAGAGAGTGATGCAGAGGCTCAAGAGAGGGATGCAGAGGCTTAAGAGAGGGACGCAGTGGCTCAAGAAAGGGATGCAGACGCTTAGAAGAGTGACGTAAAGGCTCGAGAGGGATGCAGAGGCTCATGAGAGGGATGCAGGAGTTCAAGAGAGGGATGCAGAAGCTCAAGAGAGGGATGCAGGAGTTCAAGAGAGGTATGCAGAGGCTCAAGAGAGGGATGCAGAACCTTAAGAAAGTGATGCAGAGGCTCAAAAGAGGGATGCAGAGGATAAAAAGGGTGATGCAGAGGCTCAAGAGAGTGATGCAGAGGCTCAAGAGAGGGATGCAAGGGCCCAAGAGAGTGATGCAGAGAATCAAGTGAGTGATTCAGAGGCTTACGAGAGTGATGCAGAGGCACAAGAGAGTGATGCAGAGGCTTAAGAGAGGGATGCAGAGGCTCAAGTGAGGGATGCAGAGGCTCAAGGGAGGGATGCAGAGGCTCAAGAGAGGGATGCAGAGACTTACGAGAGTGATGCAGAGGCTTAAGAGTGTGATGCAGAGGCTTAAGAGAGGGGTGCAGAGGCTGAAGAGAGTGATGCAGAGGCTGAAGAGAGTGTTGCAGAGGCTTACGAGAGTGATGCAGAGGCACAAGAGAGTGATGCAGAGGATCAGGAGAGGGAAGTAGAGGCTCAAATGAGTGATGCAGAAGCTTAGGAGAGGGATGCCGAGGCACAAGAGAGTGTTGCAGAGGCTCAAGAGAGGGATGTACAGGCTCAAGAGAGGGATGCAGAGGCTCATGAGAGAGATGCAGGAGTTCAAGAGATTGATGCAGAGGCTTATGCGAGTGATGCAAAGGCTCAAGAGAGGGATGCAGAGTCTAATGAGAGGGATGAAAGAGTTCAGGAGACGGATACAGAGGCTCAAGAGAAGGATGCAGAACTTTAAGAAAGTTATGCAGAGGCTCAAAAGAGGGATGCAGAAGCTTAAAAGGGTGATGCAGAGGCTCAAGAGAGTGATGCAGAAGCTTCAGGGAGGGATGCAGGGGCTCAAGAGAGTGATGCAGAGCCTCCTTCGAGTGATTCAGAGGTTTCCGAGAATGATGCAGAGGCTCAAGAGAGTGATGGTGAGACTTAAGAGTGGTATGCAGAGGTTCAAGTGAGGGATGTAGAGGCTCAAGAGAGGGATGCAGAGGCTCAAGAGAGGGATGCAGAGGCTTAAGAGAGGGATGCCAAGGCTCAAGAGAGTGTTGCAGAGGCTCAAGAGAGGGATGTAGAGGCTCAAGAGAGTGATGCAGAGGCTCAAGAGAGTGATGCAGAGGCTCAAGAGAGTGATGCAGAGGCTAAGGAGAATGATGCAGAGGCTCAAGAGAGGGATGCAGAGGCTCAAGAGAGGGATGCAGAGGCTCATGTGAGGGATGCAGAGGCACAAGAGAGGGATGCATAGGCTCTTGAGAGTGATGCGGAGGGTTAAGAGAGGGATGCAGAGGCTTAAGAGAGTGATGCAAAGCTCATGAGAGGGATGCAGAGGCTCAGGAGAGGGATGCAGAGGCTCAAGAGAGGGATGCAGAGGCTCAGGAGAGGGATGCAGAGGCTCATGTGAGGGATGCAGAGGCACAAGAGAAGGATGAATTGGCTCTTGAGAGTGATGCAGAGGCTCAAGAGAGGGATGAAGAGGCTTATGAGAGTGATGCAAAGTTCAAGAGAGTGATGCAGAGGCTTAAGAGAGGGATGCAGAGGCTCAAGAGAATGATAGAGAGGCTCACGAGAGTGGTGCAGAGGCTCAAGAGAGGAATGCTGAGGCTCCAGAGAGGGATGCAGAGGCTAAAGAGAGTGATGCAGATGCTGAAGAGAGAGATGCAGAGGCTCAAGAGAGTGATGCAGAGGCTCAAGAGAGTAATGCAGAGGCTCAAGAGAATGATGTAGAGGCTTAAGAGAGGGATGCAGAGGCTCAAGAGAATGATGCCGAGGCTGAAGAGAGTGATGCAGAGGCTTAGGAGAATGATGCAGAGGCTCAAGAGAGGGATGCAGAGGATGAAGAGACTGATGCAGAGGCTCAAGAGAGTGATTCAGAGGCTTACGAGAGTGATGCAGAGGCTTAAGAGAATGAAGCAGAGGCTCAAGAGAGTGATGCAGAGGCTCAAGAGAAGGATGCAGAGGCTCAAGAGAGAGATTCAGAGGCTTAGGAGAGAGTTGCAGAGGCTTAGGAGAGTGATGCAGAGGCTCAAGAGAGGGATGCAGAGGCTTAAGAGAGGGACGCAGTGGCTCAAGAAAGGGATGCAGACGCTTAGGAGAGTGACGTAAAGGCTCGAGAGGGATGCAGAGGCTCATGAGAGGGATGCAGGAGTTCAAGAGAGGGATGCAGAAGCTCAAGAGAGGGATGCAGAACCTTAAGAAAGTGATGCAGAGGCTCAAAAGAGGGATGCAGAGGATAAAAAGGGTGATGCAGAGGCTCAAGAGAGTGATGCAGAGGCTCAAGAGAGGGATGCAAGGGCCCAAGAGAGTGATGCAGAGCCTCAAGTGAGTGATACAGAGGCTTACGAGAGTGATGCAGAGGCACAAGAGAGTGATGCAGAGGCTTAAGAGAGGGATGCAGAGGCTCAAGTGAGGGATGCAGAGGCTCAAGGGAGGGATGCAGAGGCTCAAGAGAGGGATGCAGAGACTTACGAGAGTGATGCAGAGGCTTAAGAGTGTGATGCAGAGGCTTAAGAGAGGGGTGCAGAGGCTGTAGAGAGTGATGCAGAGGCTGAAGAGAGTGTTGCAGAGGCTTACGAGAGTGATGCAGAAGCTTAGGAGAGGGATGCCGAGGCACAAGAGAGTGTTGCAGAGGCTCAAGAGAGGGATGTAAAGGCTCAAAAGAGTGATGCAGATGCTCAAGAGAGTGCTGCAGAGTCTCAAAAGAGGGATGCTCATGCTGCAAAGAGGGATGCTCAGGCTGCAAAGAGGGATGCAGAGGCTCCAGAGAGTGATGCAGAGGCTGAAGAGAGAGATGCACAGGCTTAAGAGAGTGATGCAGAGGCCCCAGAGAGTGATACAGAGGATCCAGAGAGTGATGCAGAGGCCGAAGAGAGAGATGCAGAGGCTTAAGAGAGTGATGCAGAGACTCAAGAGAGTGATGCAGAGGCTCAAGAGAATGATGTAGAGGCTTAAGAGAGGGATGGAGAGGCTCAAGAGAATGATGTAGAGGCTCAAAAGAGTGATGCAGAGGATCAAGAGAGGGATGCAGAGGCTTAAGAGAGTGATGCAGAGGCCGAAGAGAGTGATGCAGAGCCTGAAGAGAGTGATGCACAGGCTGAAGAGAGTGATGCAGAGGCTCAAGAGAGTGATGCAGAGGATCAGGAGAGGGAAGCAGAGGCTTACGAGAGTGATGCAAAAGCTGAAGAGAGTGATGCAGAGGCTCTAGAGAGTGATGCAGAGGCTCAAGAGAGTGATGCAGTAGCTCAAGAGAGTGATGAAGAGGATCAAGAGAGTGATGCAGAGGCTCGAGAGAGTGATGCAGAGGCCTCAAGAGAGGGATTCAGAGACTTAAGAGATTGATGCAGAGGCTGAAGAGAGTGTTGCAGAGGCTCAAGAAAGGGATGCAGAGGCTGAAGAGAAGTGATGTAGAGGCTCAAGGGAGTGATGCAGAGGCTTGCGAGAGTGATGCAGATGATCAAGAGATGGATGAAGAAGCTTAAGAGAGTGATGCAGAGGCTGAAGAGAGTGTTGCAGAGGCTCAGGAGAGGGATGCAGAGGCTCAAGAGAGTGATGCAGAGGCTCAAGAGAGTTATGCAGAGGCTCAAGAGAGTGATGCAGAGGCTTACGAGAGTGATGCAGAGGATCAAGAGAGTGCTGCAGAGGCTCAAAAGAGGGATGCTCAGGCTGCAAAGAGGGATGCTCAGGCTGCAAAGAAGGATGCAGAGGCTCCAGAGAGTGATGCAGAGGCTGATGAGAGAGATGCACAGGCTTAAGAGGTGATGCAGAGGCCCAGAGAGTGATGCAGAGGCTCCAGAGAGTGATGCAGAGGCCGAAGAGAGAGATGCAGAGGCTTAAGAGAGTAATGCAGAGGCTCAAGAGAGTGATGCAGAGGTATACGAGAGTGATGCAGAGGATCAAGAGAGTGATGCAGAGGCTCAAGAGAGGGATGTAGAGGCTCAAGAGAGTGATGCAGAGGCTCAAGAAAGTGATGCAGAGGCTTAGGAGAATGATGCAGAGGCTCAAGAGAGGGATGTAGAGGATAAAGAGAGTGATGCAGAGGCTCAAGAGAGTGATGCAGAGGATGAAGAGAATGATGCTGAGGCCTAAGAGAATGATGCAGAGGCTCAAGAGAGTGATGCAGAGTATGAAGAGAGGGATGCAGAGGCTTAAGAGTGTGCTGCAGAAGCTCAAGGGAGTGATGCAGAGGCTCAAAAGAGTGATGCAGAGGCTCAAGAGAGTGATGCAGAGGATCAAGAGATTGATGCAGAGGCTCGAGAGAATGATGCAGAGGCTCAAGAGAGGGATTCAGAGGCTAAAGAGAGTGATGCAGACTTTCAAGAGAGGGATGCAGAGGCTCAAGAGAATGATGCAGAGTCTTACGTGAGTGATGCAGTGGATCAAGAGAGGGATGCAGAGGCTTACGAGAGTGATGCAAAGGCTCAAGAGAGTGATGCAAAAGCTCAAGAGAAGGATGCAGAGGCTCAAGAGAGGGATGCAGGAGTTCAAGAGAGGGATGCAGAGGCTCAATCGAGTGATGCAGAGGCTAAAGAGAATGATGCAGAACCTCAAGAGAGGGATGCAGAGGCTCAAGAGAGAGATTCAGAGGCTTACGAGAGTGATGCAGAGGCTTAAGAGAGTGATGCAAAGGCTTAAGAGAGGGATGCAGTGGCTCAAGAGAAGTATGCAGAGGCTCAAGAGAGGGATGCAGGGGCTCATGAGAGAGATGCAGAGGCTTAGGAAAGTGATGCAAAGGCTCGAGAGGGATGCAGAGGCTCATGAGAGGGATGCAGGAGTTCAAGAGAGGGATGCAGACCCTCAAGAGAGTGATTCAGAGGCTTACGAGAGTGATGCAGAGGCTCAAGATAGTGATGCAGATCCTCAAGAGAGTGATTCAGAGGCTTACGAGAGTGATGCAGAGGCTCAAGATAGTGATGCAGAGGCTCAAGAGAGGGATGCAGAGGCTTAAAAGGGTGATGCAGAGGCTCAAGCGAGTGATGCAGAGGCTCAAGAGAGTGATTCAGAGGCTTACGAGAGTGATGCAGAGGCTCAAGAGAGTGATGCAGATCCTCAAGAGAGTGATTCAGAGGCTTACGAGAGTGATGCAGAGGCTCAAGATAGTGATGCAGAGGCTCAAGAGAGGGATGCAGAGACTTAAGAGAGAGATGCAAAGTCTCACGAGAGGGATGCAGAGGCTCATGAGAGAGATGCAGGAGTTCAAGAGATTGATGCAGAGGCTTATGCGAGTGATGCAAAGGCTCAAGAGAGGGATGCAGAGGCTCATTAGAGGGATGAAAGAGTTCAAGAGACGGATACAGAGGCTCAAGAGAAGGATGCAGAACTTTAAGAAAGTTATGCAGAGGCTCAAAAGAGGGATGCAGAAGCTTAAAAGGGTGATGCAGAGGCTCAAGAGAGTGATGCAGAAGCTTAAGGGAGGGATACAGGGGCTCAAGACAGTGATGCAGAGCCTCCTTCGAGTGATTCAGAGGTTTCCGAGAATGATGCAGAGGCACAAGAGAGTGATGGTGAGACTTAAGAGAAGTATGCAGAGGTTCAAGTGAGGGTTGTAGAGGCTCAAGAGAGGGATGCAGAGGCTCAAGAGAGGGATGCAGAGGTTTAAGAGAGGGATGCCAAGGCTCAAGAGAGTGTTGCAGAGGCTCAAGAGAGGGATGTAGAGGCTCAAGAGAGTGATGCAGAGGCTCAAGAGAGTGATGCAGAGGCTAAGGAGAATGATGCAGAGGCTCAAGAGAGGGATGCAGCGGCTCAAGAGAGTGATGCAGAGGCTCAAGAGAGGGATGCAGAGGCTCAAGTGAGGGATGCAGAGGCACAAGAGAGGGATGCATAGGCTCTTGAGAGTGATGCGTAGGGTTAAGAGAGGGATGCAGAGGCTTAAGAGAGTGATGCAAAGCTCATGAGAGGGATGCAGAACCTTAAGAAAGTGATGCAGAGGCTCAAAAGAGGGATGCAGAGGATAAAAAGGGTGATGCAGAGGCTCAAGAGAGTGATGCAGAGGCTCAAGAGAGGGATGCAAGGGCCCAAGAGAGTGATGCAGAGCCTCAAGTGAGTGATTCAGAGGCTTACGAAAGTGATGCAGAGGCACAAGAGAGTGATGCAGAGGCTTAAGAGAGGGATGCAGAGGCTCAAGTGAGGGATGCAGAGGCTCAAGGGAGGGATGCAGAGGCTCAAGAGAGGGATGCAGAGACTTACGAGAGTGATGCAGAGGCTTAAGAGTGTGATGCAGAGGCTTAAGAGAGGGGTGCAGAGGCTGAAGAGAGTGATGCAGAGGCTGAAGAGAGTGTTGCAGAGGCTTACGAGAGTGATGCAGAGGCACAAGAGAGTGATGCAGAGGATCAGGAGAGGGAAGTAGAGGCTCAAAAGAGTGATGCAGAAGCTTAGGAGAGGGATGCCGAGGCACAAGAGAGTGTTGCAGAGGCTCAAGAGAGGGATGTAAAGGCTCAAGAGAGTGATGCAGATGCTCAAGAGAGTGCTGCAGAGTCTCAAAAGAGGGATGCTCAGGCTGCAAAGAGGGATGCTCAGGCTGCAAAGAGGGATGCAGAGGCTCCAGAGAGTGATGCAGAGGCTTAAGAGAGAGATGCACAGGCTTAAGAGTGTGATGCAGAGGCCCCAGAGAGTGATACAGAGGCTCAAGAGAGTGATGCAGAGGCCGAAGAGAGAGATGCAGAGGCTTAAGAGAGTGATGCAGAGACTCAAGAGAGTGATGCAGAGGCTCAAGAGAATGATGTAGAGGCTTAAGAGAGGGATGGAGAGGCTCAAGAGAATGATGTAGAGGCTCAAAAGAGTGATGCAGAGGATCAAGAGAGGGATGCAGAGGCTTAAGAGAGTGATGCAGAGGCCGAAGAGAGTGATGCAGAGGCTGAAGAGAGTGATGCACAGGCTGAAGAGAGTGATGCAGAGGCTCAAGAGAGCGATGCAGAGGATCAGGAGAGGGAAGCAGAGGCTTACGAGAGTGATGCAAAAGCTGAAGAGAGTGATGCAGAGGCTCTAGAGAGTGATGCAGAGGCTCAAGAGAGTGATGCAGTAGCTCAAGAGAGTGATGAAGAGGATCAAGAGAGTGATGCAGAGGCTCGAGAGAGTGATGCAGAGGCCTCAAGAGAGGGATTCAGAGACTTAAGAGATTGATGCAGAGGCTGAAGAGAGTGTTGCAGAGGCTCAAGAAAGGGATGCAGAGGCTGAAGAGGAGTGATGTAGAGGCTCAAGGGAGTGATGCAGAGGCTTACGAGAGTGATGCAGATGATCAAGAGATGGATGAAGAAACTTAAGAGAGTGATGCAGAGGCTGAAGAGAGTGTTGCAGAGGCTCAGGAGAGGGATGCAGAGGCTCAAGAGAGTGATGCAGAGGCTCATGAGAGTTATGCAGAGGCTCAAGAGAGTGATGCAGAGGCTTACGAGAGTGATGCAGAGGATCAAGAGAGTACTGCAGAGGCTCAAAAGAGGGATGCTCAGGCTGCAAAGAGGGATGCTCAGGCTGCAAAGAGGGATGCAGAGGCTCCAGAGAGTGATGCAGAGGCTGAAGAGAGAGATGCACAGGCTTAAGAGAGTGATGCAGAGGCCCCAGAGAGTGATGCAGAGGCTCCAGAGAGTGATGCAGAGGCCGAAGAGAGAGATGCAGAGGCTTAAGAGAGTAATGCAGAGGCTCAAGAGAGTGATGCAGAGGTATACGAGAGTGATGCAGAGGATCAAGAGAGTGATGCAGAGGCTCAAGAGAGGGATGTAGAGGCTCAAGAGAGTGATGCAGAGGCTCAAGAAAGTGATGCAGAGGCTTAGGAGAATGATGCAGAGGCTCAAGAGAGGGATGTAGAGGATAAAGAGAGTGATGCAGAGGCTCAAGAGAGTGATGCAGAGGATGAAGAGAGGGATGCTGAGGCCTAAGAGAATGATGCAGAGGCTCAAGAGAGTGATGCAGAGTATGAAGAGAGGGATGCAGAGGCTTAAGAGTGTGCTGCAGAAGCTCAAGGGAGTGATGCAGAGGCTCAAAAGAGTGATGCAGAGGCTCAAGAGAGTGATGCAGAGGATCAAGAGATTGATGCAGAGGCTCGAGAGAATGATGCAGAGGCTCAAGAGAGGGATTCAGAGGCTAAAGAGAGTGATGCAGACTTTCAAGAGAGGGATGCAAAGGCTCAAGAGAATGATGCAGAGTCTTACGTGAGTGATGCAGAGGATCAAGAGAGGGATGCAGAGGCTTACGAGAGTGATGCAAAAGCTCAAGAGAAGGATGCAGAGGCTCAAGAGAGGGATGCAGGAATTCAAGAGAGGGATGCAGAGGCTCAATCGAGTGATGCAGAGGCTAAAGAGAATGATGCAGAACCTCAAGAGAGGGATGCAGAGGCTCAAGAGAGAGATTCAGAGGCTTACGAGAGTGATGCAGAGGCTTAAGAGAGTGATGCAAAGGCTTAAGAGAGGGATGCAGTGGCTCAAGAGAAGTATGCAGAGGCTCAAGAGAGGGATGCAGGGGCTCATGAGAGAGATGCAGAGGCTTAGGAAAGTGATGCAAAGGCTCAAGAGGGATGCAGAGGCTCATGAGAGGGATGCAGGAGTTCAAGAGAGGGATGCAGATCCTCAAGAGAGTGATTCAGAGGCTTACGAGAGTGATGCAGAGGCTCAAGATAGTGATGCAGATCCTCAAGAGAGTGATTCAGAGGCTTACGAGAGTGATGCAGAGGCTCAAGATAGTGATGCAGAGGCTCAAGAGAGGGATGCAGAGGCTTAAAAGGGTGATGCAGAGGCTCAAGCAAGTGATGCAGAGGCTCAAGAGAGTGATTCAGAGGCTTACGAGAGTGATGCAGAGGCTCAAGAGAGTGATGCAGATCCTCAAGAGAGTGATTCAGAGGCTTACGAGAGTGATGCAGAGGCTCAAGATAGTGATGCAGAGGCTCAAGAGAGGGATGCAGAGACTTTAGAGAGTGATGCAAAGTCTCAAGAGAGGGATGCAGAGGCTCATGAGAGAGATGCAGGAGTTCAAGAGATTGATGCAGAGGCTTATGCGAGTGATGCAAAAGCTCAAGAGAGGGATGCAGAGGCTCATTAGAGGGATGAAAGAGTTCAAGAGACGGATACAGAGGCTCAAGAGAAGGATGCAGAACTTTAAGAAAGTTATGCAGAGGCTCAAAAGAGGGATGCAGAAGCTTAAAAGGGTGATGCAGAGGCTCAAGAGAGTGATGCAGAAGCTTAAGGGAGGGATACAGGGGCTCAAGACAGTGATGCAGAGCCTCCTTCGAGTGATTCAGAGGTTTCCGAGAATGATGCAGAGGCTCAAGAGAGTGATGGTGAGACTTAAGAGAAGTATGCAGAGGTTCAAGTGAGGGTTGTAGAGGCTCAAGAGAGGGATGCAGAGGCTCAAGAGAGGGATGCAGAGGCTTAAGAGAGGGATGCCAAGGCTCAAGAGAGTGTTGCAGAGGCTCAAGAGAGGGATGTAGAGGCTCAAGAGAGTGATGCAGAGGCTCAAGAGAGTGATGCAGAGGCTAAGGAGAATGATGCAGAGGCTCAAGAGAGGGATGCAGCGGCTCAAGAGAGGGATGCAGAGGCTCAAGAGAGGGATGCAGAGGCTCAAGTGAGGGATGCAGAGGCACAAGAGAGGGATGCATAGGCTCTTGAGAGTGATGCGTAGGGTTAAGAGAGGGATGCAGAGGCTTAAGTGAGTGATGCAAAGCTCATGAGAGGGATGCAGAGGCACAGTAGAGGGATGCAGAGGCTCAAGAGAGGGATGCAGAGGCTCAGGAGATGGATGCAGAGGCTCATGTGAGGGATGCAGAGGCACAAGAGAAGGATGAATAGGCTCTTGAGAGTGATGCAGAGGCTCAAGAGAGGGATGAAGAGGCTTATGAGAGTGATGCAAAGTTCAAGAGTGTGATGCAGAGGCTTAAGAGAGGGATGCAGAGGCTGAAGAGAATGATAGAGAGGCTCAAGAGAGTGCTGCAGATGCTCAAGAGAGGAATGCTGAGGTTCCAGAGAGGTATGCAGAGGCTAAAGAGAGTGATGCAGATGCTGAAGAGAGAGATGCAGAGGCTCAAGAGAGTGATGCAGAGGCTCAAGAGAGTAATGCAGAGGCTCAAGAGAATGATGTAGAGGCTTAAGAGAGGGATGCAGAGGCTCAAGAGAATGATGCAGAGGCTGAAGAGAGTGATGCAGAGGCTTAGGAGAATGATGCAGAGGCTCAAGAGAGGGATGCAGAGGATGAAGAGACTGATGCAGAGGCTCAAGAGAGTGATTCAGAGGCCTACGAGAGTGATGCAGAGGCTTAAGAGAATGAAGCAGAGGCTCAAGAGAGTGATGCAGAGGCTCATGAGAAGGATGCAGAGGCTCAAGAGAGAGATTCAGAGGCTTAGGAGAGTGTTGCAGAGGCTTAAGAGAGTGATGCAGAGGCTCAAGAGAGGGATGCAGAGGCTTAAGAGAGGGACGCAGTGGCTGAAGAAAGGGATGCAGACGCTTAGGAGAGTGACGTAAAGGCTCGAGAGGGATGCAGAGGCTCATGAGAGGGATGCAGGAGTTCAAGAGAGGGATGCAGAAGCTCAAGAGAGGATGCAGAAGTTCAAGAGAGGTATGCAGAGGCTCAAGAGAGGGATGCAGAACCTTAAGAAAGTGATGCAGAGGCTCAAAAGAGGGATGCAGAGGATAAAAAGGATGATGCAGAGGCTCAAGAGAGTGATGCAGAGGCTCAAGAGAGGGATGCAAGGGCCCAAGAGAGTGATGCAGAGCCTCAAGTGAGTGATTCAGAGGCTTACGAGAGTGATGCAGAGGCACAAGAGAGTGATGCAGAGGCTTAAGAGAGGGATGCAGAGGCTCAAGTGAGGGATGCAGAGGCTCAAGGGAGGGATGCAGAGGCTCAAGAGAGGGATGCAGAGACTTACGAGAGTGATGCAGAGGCTTAAGAGTGTGATGCAGAGGCTTAAGAGAGGGGTGCAGAGGCTGAAGAGAGTGATGCAGAGGCTGAAGAGAGTGTTGCAGAGGCTTACGAGAGTGATGCAGAGGCACAATAGAGTGATGCAGAGGATCAGGAGAGGGAAGTAGAGGCTCAAAAGAGTGATGCAGAAGCTTAAGAGAGGGATGCCGAGGCACAAGAGAGTGTTGCAGAGGCTCAAGAGAGGGATGTAAAGGCTCAAGAGAGTGATGCAGATGCTCAAGAGAGTGCTGCAGAGTCTCAAAAGAGGGATGCTCAGGCTGCAAAGAGGGATGCTCAGGCTGCAAAGAGGGATGCAGAGGCTCCAGAGAGTGATGCAGAGGCTGAAGAGAGAGATGCACAGGTATAAGAGAGTGATGCAGAGGGCCCCAGAGAGTGATACAGAGGCTCCAGAGAGTGATGCAGAGGCCGAAGAGAGAGATGCAGAGGCTTAAGAGAGTGATGCAGAGACTCAAGAGAGTGATGCAGAGGCTCAAGATGATGTAGAGGCTTAAGAGAGGGATGGAGAGGCTCAAGAGAATGATGTAGAGGCTCAAAAAGTGATGCAGAGGATCAAGAAAGGGATGCAGAGGTTTAAGAGAGTGATGCAGAGGCCGAAGAGAGTGATGCAGAGGCTGAAGAGAGTGATGCAAAGGCTGAAGAGAGTGATGCAGAGGCTCAAGAGAGTGATGCAGAGGATCAGGAGAGGGAAGCAGTAGCTCAAGAGATTGATGAAGAGGATCAAGAGAGTGATGCAGAGGCTCGAGAGAGTGATGCAGAGGCCTCAAGAGAGGGATTCAGAGACTTAAGAGATTGATGCAGAGGCTGAAGAGAGTGTTGCAGAGGCTCAAGAAAGGGATGCAGAGGCTGAAGAGGAGTGATGTAGAGGCTCAAGGGAGTGATGCAGAGGCTTACGAGAGTGATGCAGATGATCAAGAGATGGATGAAGAAGCTTAAGAGAGTGATGCAGAGGCTGAAGAGAGTGTTGCAAAGGCTCAGGAGAGGGATGCAGAGGCTCAAGAGAGTGATGCAGAGGCTCAAGAGAGTTATGCAGAGGCTCAAGAGAGTGATGCAGAGGCTTACGAGAGTGAAGCAGAGGATCAAGAGAGTGATGCAGAGGCTCAAGAGAGGGATGTAGAGGCACAAGAGAGTGATGCAGAGGATCAAGAGAGTGCTGCAGAGGCTCAAAAGAGGGATGCTCAGGCTGCAAAGAGGGACGCTCAGGCTGCAAAGAGGGATGCAGAGGCTCCAGAGAGTGATGCAGAGGCTGAAGAGAGAGATGCACAGGCTTAAGAGAGTGATGCAGAGGCCCCAGAGAGTGATGCAGAGGCTCCAGAGAGTGATGCAGAGGCCGAAGAGAGAGATGCAGAGGCTTAAGAGAGTGATGCAGAGACCCAAGAGAGTGATGCAGAGGCTCAAGAGAATGATGTAGAGGCTTAAGAGAGGGATGGAGAAGCTCAAGAGAATGATGTAGAGGCTCAAAAGAGTGATGCAGAGGATCAAGAGAGGGATGCAGAGGCTTAAAAAAGTAATGCAGAGGCTGAACAGAGTGATGCAGAGGCTGTAGAGAGTGATGCAGAGGCTGAAGAGAGTGATGCAGAGGCTCAAGAGAGTGATGCAGAGGTTCAGGAGAGGGAATCAGAGGCTTACGAGAGTGATGCATAAGCTGAAGAGAGTGATGCAGAGGCTCTAAAGAGTGATGCAGAGGCTCAAGAGAGTGATGCAGTGGCTCAAGAGAGTGATGAACAGGATCAAGAGAGTGATGCAGAGGCTCGAGAGAGTGATACAGAGGCCTCAAGAGAGAGATTCAGAGACTTAAGAGATTGATGCAGAGGCTGAAGAGAGTGTTGCAGAGGCTCAAGAAAGGGATGCAGAGGCTGAAGAGGAGTGATGCAGAGGCTCAAGGGAGTGATGCAGAGGCTTACGAGAGTGATGCAAATGATCAAGAGATGGATGAAGAAGCTTAAGAGAGTGATGCAGAGGCTGAAGAGAGTGTTGCAGAGGCTCAGGAGAGGGATGCAGAGGCTATAGAGAGTGATGCAGAGGCTCAAGAGAGTTATGCAGAGGCTCAAGAGAGTGATGCAGAGGTATACGAGAGTGATGCAGAGGATCAAGAGTGTGATGCAGAGGCTCAAGAGAGGGATGTAGAGGCTCAAGAGAGTGATGCAGAGGTTCAAGAAAGTGATGCAGAGGCTTAGGAGAATGATGCAGAGGCTCAAGAGAGGGATGTAGAGGATAAAGAGAGTGATGCAGAGGCTCAAGAGAGTGATGCAGAGGATGAAGAGAGGGATGCTGAGGCCTAAGAGAATGATGCAGAGGCTCAAGAGAGTGATGCAGAGTATGAAGAGAGGGATGCAGAGGCTTAAGAGTGTGCTGCAGAAGCTCAAGGGAGTGATGCAGAGGCTCAAAAGAGTGATGCAGAGGCTCAAGAGAGTGATGCAGAGGATCAAGAGATTGATGCAGAGGCTCGAGAGAATGATGCAGAGGCTCAAGAGAGGGATTCAGAGGCTCAAGAGAGTGATGCAGACTTTCAAGAGAGGGATGCAGAGGCTCAAGAGAATGATGCAGAGTCTTACGTGAGTGATGCAGAGGATCAAGAGAGGGATGCAGAGGCTTACGAGAGTGATGCAAAGGCTCAAGAGAGTGATGCAAAAGCTCAAGAGAAGGATGCAGAGGCTCAAGAGAGGGATGCAGGAGTTCAAGAGAGGGATGCAGAGGCTCAATCGAGTGATGCAGAGGCTAAAGAGAATGATGCAGAACCTCAAGAGAGGGATGCAGAGGCTCAAGAGAGAGATTCAGAGGCTTACGAGAGTGATGCAGAGGCTTAAGAGAGTGATGCAAAGGCTTAAGAGAGGGATGCAGTAGCTCAAGAGAAGGATGCAGAGGCTCAAGAGAGGGATGCAGGGGCTCATGAGAGGGATGCAGAGGCTTAGGAAAGTGATGCAAAGGCTCGAGAGGGATGCAGAGGCTCATGAGAGGGATGCCGGAGTTCAAGAGAGGGATGCAGAGGCTCAAGAGAGGTATGCAGAACCTTAAGAAAGTGATGTAGAGGCTCAAAAGAGGGATGCAGAGGCTTAAAAGGGTGATGCAGAAGCTCAAGAGAGTGATGCAGAGGCTCAAGAGAGTGATGCAGATTCTCAAGAGAGTGATTCAGAGGCTTACGAGAGTGATGCAGAGGTTCAAGAGAGTGATGTAGAGGCTTAAGAGAGGGATGCAGAGACTTAGGAGAGTGATGCAAAGTCTCAAGAGAGGGATGCAGAGGCTCATGAGAGGGATGCAGGAGTTCAAGAGATTGATGCAGAGGCTTATGCGAGTGATGCAAAGGCTCAAGAGAGGGATGCAGAGGCTCATGAGAGGGATGCAGGAGTGCATCCCTCTCATGAGAGAGATGCAGAGGCTTAAGAGAGGGATGCAGAGGCTCAAGAGAGGGATGCAGAGGCTCAAGAGTGGGAAGCAGAGGCTCAAGTGAGGGATGCAGAGGCACAAGAGAGGGATGCACAGGCTCTTGAGAGTGATGCAGAGGCTCAAGAGAGGCATGCAAAGGCTTAAGAGAGCGATGCAAAGGCTCAAGAGAGGGATGCAGAGGCTAATGAGAGGGATGCAGGAGTTCAAGAGAGGGATGCAGAGGCTTATGCGAGTGATGCAAAGGCTGAAGAGAGGGATGCAGAGGCTCATGAGAGGGATGCAGGAGGGCATCCCTCTCATGAGAGAGATGCAGAGGCTTAAGAGAGGGATGCAGAGGCTCAAGAGAGGGATGCAGAACCTTAAGAAAGTGATGGAGGGGCTCAAAAGAGGGATGCAGATGCTTAAAAGGGTGATGCAGAGGCTCAAGAGAGTGATGCAGAGGCTCAAGAGAGTGATGCAGATCCTCAAGAGAGTGATTCAGAGGCTTACGAGAGTGATGCAGAGGTTCAAGAGAGTGATGCAGAGGCTTAAGAGAGGGATGCAGAGACTTAAGAGAGTAATGCAAAGTCTCAAGAAAGGGATGCAGAGGCTCATGAGAGGGATGCAGGAGTTCAAGAGATTGATGCAGAGGCTTATGCGAGTGATGTAAAGGCTCAAGAGAGGGATGCAGAGGCTCATGAGAGAGATGCAGGAGTGCATCCCTCTCATGAGAGAGATGCAGAGGCTTAAGAGAGGGATGCAGAGGCTCAAGAGAGGGATGAAGAGGCTCAAGAGTGGGAAGCAGAGGCTCAAGTGAGGGATGCAGAGGCACAAGAGAGGGATGCACAGGCTTTTGAGAGTGATGCAGAGGCTCAAGAGAGGGATGCAGAGACTTAAGAGAGTGATGCAAAGGCTCAAGAGAGGGATGCAGAGGCTAATGAGAGGGATGCAGGAGTTCAAGAAAGGGATGCAGAGGCTCAAGAGAGTGATGCAGAGGCTTAAGAGAGGGATGCAGAGGCTTAAGAGAGTGATGCAGAGGCTCAATGGAGTGATGCAGATTCTCAAGAGAGAGATGCATAGGCTTATGAGAGTGATGCAGAGGATCAAGAGAGTGATGCAGAGGCTCAAGAGAATAATGCACAGGCTCAAGAGAGGGATTCAGAGGCTCAAGAGAGTGATGCAGACACTCAAGAGAGGGATGCAGAGGCTCAAGAGAATGATGCAGAGTCCTAAGTGAGTGATGCAGAGGATTGTGGGAACCGACTTGTGAGATTTATATTTATTTAATTTATATGAATTTATATAGAATTTATATTTACATTAATTTATATACTTCGATAGCAATTTTTATGATGTTAAGTGGACTGTATTTCTGCAATAATCTCACAAATCGATCCTCTACACATTAGGGGGGGTTTATATTGAATTTATATATATGCAGCCAATCAAACTACAGTATTAAACTACATATATTGTTAAACATTGAGGAGGTTCCTTATCTTATTGTACAGCAGGCCTTAGTCCACCAGGTATAACCAGGATGTAGACACCAAATTATCCTCTTTGAGGTAGCTTCCATCACCCAGTAACTGGTACACAAAGCATGCTTCCTCGTCTTGACCTGTCAAAAGGGCGCTAGCTATGAAGCCAGAATCCTAATATATGACAGCTATATCAGAGAAAACACTGTACAAGGAACCATAAAGACCTAGGCTTAATTACCTTTTATTAAGAGGCAGTTCGTATTCTAACCGGATCGCCCCTATCTAATGACATTAATGGCCATAAATGATAGATAAATGGGTTTCGGCAGAACACTTAACTTCTATTTGTTGACAGCGTGTTGATGATGGTACACCTTTGGTTTCCATAACACTTCATCCAAGTAAAATTAACAGTAGCCGAATTGCTCCCATGCCTCTAGTCTAAGTACAATAACAACAATGGCTTATAATAGGAGCCGAATTTGCCCCCTGCGCGTCTGTTAACAACAATGGCTGACCACTCCCTCCTCACTGACGCTACTGGCCTACATTGTCCAGATGACAGTAAGTGATAGAAGGGTCACATTTACTCTATTTTAATTCTGATAATTAAGTTAATTTATATGAGATGCTTTTATGATGGTAAAGTCCAAAGACTAATGTATTTAAGAATAATTACCACCATAATAGGTGGTGAATTTATAATAGTATGTGATAACGATATCCCGTTTTCTATAGATGGAAATTCCACTACAAGTTACATTTTCTATGGGTTATCTTGTTTATACAACACAGCAATATTATCTGCCTGTATGATATTAGTAATTGGTGTCGGATTTTCCGACATTTTTCCCCGGGGGCTGCTCACGGGTCGAAGTCCTATTTAGAACAGACGAACACCGATACTCCTCCTTCGAATTATTATATTAATTTGATGTTAGTAGTTAGTAATCACACATTTGTGCGTCTGTTCGTACAGGACGGATGACCCGTACTAGAGTTGCAGGGGTTAGAAGTCTAATGCCATTTCATTTCCCTATTAACTCTTGAAAGGCTAAAATTCAAGCCTAATTACATACTATTTAACCCAGAAGACTGGATGCGATCAAGTACTACACTCAAGTATAATTCAGGGACTGCAGTGAGATCAGTGACATTAGATATAACTTGAAGTTTGTTCAGGTGACTGGTCACTGATATATAAACACTGAGTCCCATGGAATACATCTTGATTAAATAATAAATGTATCAAATCAGTTATCAGATTTATTGGGGTTTAATTTAGTTAATTGATTCAGAAGATTGAATAGCTCATCATTAAAGTAAAGTATGGTTCTGAGACTGCAGTGGGTTCAGTGACATTGGTCGCAGTGACTTGTAGCTGTTTAGGCTACTGTTCACTGATTTGCCACTGAAGCCTCATGAGCTCATCTTCAGCTTTAAATGATGATACTAACATCAACCTCTGTTGGTATAGTCAGCTGTAATCTCCTTAGTATAATGCTACTGGAGAAATATAATCAGCTGACAAATTTAGATTTCTATTGGTATTGTTTATCTGCAGTCATAGGTCTCCCCAGGCTTGATACTGGGCCTGAGAGTAATTTACCTCCTGCAGAGTTTAACATGGTTATGCCCTGATATTTAGTAGGGCTACCGATGAATCGATGGCAATAGTCTGTCCCAACAAGGAGACCGAAGTCGGTGAGGTGATCAGACTTAATATTATCTGCCAATTTTATTCCTCTATTTCTCAGGAATTTGGCTGTTGCTCTCAGACCTTGAACTTGTAGGTCTACTGGTATTTTGTCCACCACAATGGCTTGTACTCTACAGACGTACCTGCTTAAACGTACTGATGGTTGTACCACCTGGTAGACTTGAGGTCCTGCATCTGTTACAAACCCTGAGATATTGAATGACATCTGGGCTACAGGCCTTAATTGTAGTTCATCTGCCAACGTTTTAGTGACATGTTCTCTGGGACCCTTGGTCAAACAACCCACGGGTATGGACCTTGGCCCTCTTATTCAGGATGGTATTTTGGGCAGTAGGCAAAGTCGTATTACCTTTAGACTTTGCCGATTGGACACTCTTTGTTTGTTGCACCTTGCAGTACTGTACTGTGGTGGGAATGCTATCTTCCACCTTGGGTCTTGAATACGTTAATTTCTTATATTTGCACAGTGCTGCATGGTGCCTACCTCTTCTACACCTGCTACAGGTGTTGAATTGGGTATCACAATAGTCTATGTTGTGTGACTTGAGACACCTTGAACATCTCCCTAATTCCTGGAGTCGCTCAATACGAGTGTCTCTGGTTGGATAATTAGCACAACAGTATGTTGAATGTTTCTTTTTGCAGAACATACATGTCCCCCAGCCTACTGCACGTTTGGAAGTTACCGGTTTGGGTGAACTAGTAACAGTAGGCTTGGAGGATTCTGCTGCATTGTCAGATTTTCTGCAACTTGATGTTTGAGTAATTGGTTGATGTTTATTTGGGGTAGTTGTTTTACCCTTTAATTGACTATTATTTTCTATTTCTGAAGGCTTGCAAGAGGCTTTAACTTCCTCATTTGCTCGTCGTTTGTTTATGATGGAATGTAAACCTTCAGTGATGTCCTGTACTGTCAGGATGGTGTTATGTTGATGTGCATATAATTCATCTAGTATATCGCTGGACAATTTTCGTTGAAGGACTACTTTGGTCATCCATTCACTAGTAGTTATATCAACCTTAAGACTGAATGTTCTTAGTAGTGACTCAAACTCCATGCTGAAGGATTGTAATGAGTCAGCAGTCTGATCAGGTTGAGGTAAATCCAGCAATTGTAGTACTAGATGTATGACAGTTTTCTCTATGCCAGCATTATTCCTAGGAGACAGGACTGGGAAATTAGTGCTGTCGCTATTTTCATTTACATTTTCTACTACTGGTTCAGCTTCACCTCTAGCTTGGAGGCATGTTAACTTAGTAGCCTCAGGTATTGGGTTTTCAGAATCCACAGAGACTGTGGATAAATTGTCTGAGAACTGCTTAATTTCTGGTGGTATAATATTGGGTGAAGCTGTAGTGGGTGAAGCTTTACTGGGTGAAGCTTTATCCTTGTTGATTAAAGGATCTAATCTGGCTTGACATTTATTCTCAAAAAGATCCAGATCATCCATAACATTATCTACTTTATTTGATGTACTGGCTAATTGTTCTGATTCAATTATCCTGTGTAAATGTTCGAACCTGCCTTGAGTTTCTTCTTCATATTGTGCTAGGTTAGACAGGAATGGTTCCACATCTTCAACTACTATGTCGTCGTCGTCGTGGACTTGATTTTGGTAAGATTTCCTATTTGCTTTCAATATATGCAATTGGGTTTGAATCTGTAACAGTGGTATTTTCAACCGACGATAATTAATTACAGGCTCATATAACAACTGTTCATATTGGTCGAGATCTCTTGTCAGTTGACGTTTACTTGCTACTAAAGCATGCTTTGCTTTCTGTGGATTAGTCATGGTGACTTGTTAATTGGACACCACTGGCTCATAAATTGTGAGCAAGTACTGATGGTAGCCTAGGGTAAAATTCTGCACTCACTAGGCGATAATCCAACCTCTACTAGAGGTTAGCACTTAAAATTAATACACATTATATATATACAATCATACACACTAATGATTTGAGTGATAAACCAGTGTCATGGAAGTACCTTTAGGTTAGCTCTTCTATATCACCCTAGGATGGTATAGACACTAATTAATCACTCAAAGGTGTAATGATCATAAGTAAATTATTATATATACACACCTCAACTGATGTTGATAAAAATTACACCCAAATTAGGGTCTGCACCATTCATTAATGGTGCTAGGTTGTTTAATATAGTACAACTAGACTATGGTAATGGGACTAGGATGAACAATAAATAGTTCAACTAGTCAATGGTAATATCCTACCCTGTTGTGGGTTGGCAATTAGTAAATATTATATTGTGAACACTAGGCAATATATTAAATAATTCTCTATTTTGGAGAAATAATATACACAATTATTGATAATAGCCTCTTAATTGCGTCTATGAAACTTCTAATATTATCAAGAAGTATTAAATATTATTAGTGACCTCGCGAAATAAACTCCACAAAATTCGTGGATAATCTCTCGCGAAATTTAACACCACAAAATCCGTGAATTCAAACGTGAACTCAAATCCGTGAACAAAATCTAGCGAAGACACAGCCACTAATTTGGCTGGCTTCAATATTAGCGCTGTCATTTCACAGAATAATACGCCACCAAATCTGTGGGTGTGCATGAAACCGCTGATAAGGCTAAACTCAGCTGGGGGGCTCCTGAGCTCGCTCGAGGCAACGCCGCCGTCTTTGACTCCTGGCTTTGTATAAATCACACTGCACTAGTATATTTAATGAATCCACTGGTTAACTGGTTCATCCAGTACTAAGATGACCAAATAATCTGTCATTCAACTCGAAGATGACCAATAATGTGGGTTCATAGGACCAAATATTCCGATTCCGAAGGTCCAAATAATGTGGGAACCGACTTGTGAGATTTATATTTATTTAATTTATATGAATTTATATAGAATTTATATTTACATTAATTTATATACTTCGATAGCAATTTTTATGATGTTAAGTGGACTGTATTTCTGCAATAATCTCACAAATCGATCCTCTACACATTAGGGGGGTTTATATTGAATTTATATATATGCAGCCAATCAAACTACAGTATTAAACTACATATATTGTTAAACATTGAGGAGGTTCCTTATCTTATTGTACAGCAGGCCTTAGTCCACCAGGTATAACCAGGATGTAGACACCAAATTATCCTCTTTGAGGTAGCTTCCATCACCCAGTAACTGGTACACAAAGCATGCTTCCTCGTCTTGACCTGTCAAAAGGGCGCTAGCTATGAAGCCAGAATCCTAATATATGACAGCTATATCAGAGAAAACACTGTACAAGGAACCATAAAGACCTAGGCTTAATTACCTTTTATTAAGAGGCAGTTCGTATTCTAACTGGCTCGCCCCTATCTAATGACATTAATGGCCATAAATGATAGATAAATGGGTTTCGGCAGAACACTTAACTTCTATTTGTTGACAGCGTGTTGATGATGGTACACCTTTGGTTTCCATAACACTTCATCCAAGTAAAATTAACAGGAGCCGAATTGCTCCCATGCCTCTAGTCTAAGTACAATAACAACAATGGCTTATAATAGGAGCCGAATTTGCCCCCTGCGCCTCTGTTAACAACAATGGCTGACCACTCCCTCCTCACTGACGCTACTGGCCTACATTGTCCAGATGACAGTAAGTGATAGAAGTGTCACATTTACTCTATTTTAATTCTGATAATTAAGTTAATTTATATGAGATGTTTTTATGATGGTAAAGTCCAAAGACTAATGTATTTAAGAATAATTACCACCATAATAGGTGGTGAATTTATAATAGTATGTGATAACGATATCCCGTTTTCTATAGACGGAAATTCCACTACAAGTTACATTTTCTATGGGTTAACGTGTTTATTAAAAACAGCAATATTATCTGCCTGTATGATATTAGCAATTGGTGTCGGATTTTCCGACAAGGATCAAGAGAGGGATGCAGAGGCTTACAAGAGTGATGCAAAGGCTCAAGAGAGGGATGCAGAGGCTCAAGAGAGGAATGCATGAGTTGAAGAGAGGATTCAGAGACTTACGAGAGTGATGCAAGAGGCTTAAGAGAGTGATGCAGAGGCTTAAGAGAGGGATGCAGTGGCTCAAGAGAAGGATGCAGAGGCTCAAGAGAGGGATGCAGGGGCTCATGAGAGGGATTCAGAGGCTTAGGAGAGTGATGCAAAGGCTTGGAGAGGGATGCAGAGGCTCATGAGAGGGATACAAAACCTTAAGAAAGTGATGCAGAGGCTCAAAAGAGGGATGCAGAGGCTTAAAAGGGTGATGCAGAGGCTCAAGATGAGTGTTGCAGAGGCTAAAGGGAGGGATGCAGGGGCTCAGGAGAGTGATGCAGAGCCTCATGGGAGTGATCAGAGGCTTACGAGAGTGATGCAGAGGCTCAAGAGAGTGATGGTTAGGCTTAAGAGAGGGATGGCCGAGGCTCAAGTGAGGGATGCAGAGGCTCAAGAGAGGGATGCAGAGGCTTAAGAGAGGGATGCCGAGCTCAAGAGAGTGTTGCAGAGGCTCAAGAGAGTGATGCAGAGGCTCAAGAGAGTGATGCAGAGGATAAGGAGAATGATGCAGAGGCTCAAGAGAGGGATGCAGAGGCTGAAGAAAGGGATGAAGAGGCTAAAATGAGAGATACAGAGGCACAAGAGAGGGATGCATAGGCTCATGAGAGTGATGCAGAGGCTCAAGAGAGGGATGCAGAGGCTTAAGAGAGTGATGCCAAAGTTCATGAGAGGGATGCAGAGGCTCACGAGATGGATGCAGGAGTTCAAGAGAGGGATGCAGAGGCTCAAGAAAGGGATGCAGAGGCTCATGTGAGGGATGCAGAGGCACAAGAGAGGGATGCATAGGCTCTTGAGAGTGATGCAGAGGCTCAAGAGAGGGATGAAGAGGCTTATGAGAGTGATGCAAAGCACAAATGAGTGATGCAGAGGCTTAAGAGAGGGATGCAGAGGCTTAGGAGAGTGATGTAGAGGCTTAAGAGAGTGATGCAGAGGATCAAGAGAGGGAAACAGAGACTTAAGAGAGTGATGCAGAGGCTGAAGAGAGTGTTGCAGAGGCTCAAGAGAGTGATGCAGAGGCTCAAGAAAGTTATGCAGAGGCTCAAGAGAGTTATGCAGAGGCTTACAAGAGTGAGGCAGAGGATCAAGAGAGTGATGCAGAGGCTCAAGAGAGGGATGTAGAGGCTCAAGAGAGTGATGCAGAGGCTCAAGAGAGTGATGCAGAGGCTTAAGAGAATGATGCAGAGGCTCAATAGAGGGATGCAGAGGATCAAGAGAGGGATGCAGAGGCTTAAGAGAGTGATGCAGAGGCTGAAGAGAGTGATGCAGAGGCTCAAGAGATTGATGTAGAGGCGGAAGAGAGTGATGCAGAGGCTCAAGAGAGTGATGCAGAGGATCAAGAGAGGGAAGCAGAGGCTTACGAGAGGATGCAGAAGCTCAAGAGAGTGATGCAGAGGCTCTAGAGAGTGATGCAGAGGCTCAAGAGAGTGATGGCAGAGGCTCATGGGAGTGATGCAGAGGCTTACGAGGATTGATGCCGATGATCAAGAGATGGATGAAGAGGCTTAAGAGAGTGATGCAGAGGCTGAAGAGAGTGTTGCAGAGGCTCAGAAGAGGGATGCAGAGGCTCAAGAGTGTGATGCAGAGGCTCAAGAGAGTTATGCAGAGGCTCAAGGAGAGTGATGCAGAGGCATGACAGAGTTATGTCAGAGGATCAAGAGAGTGATGCAAGAGGCTCACGAAAGTGATGCAGAGGCTTAGGAGAATGATGCAGAGGCTCAAGAGAGGGATGCAGAGGATGAAGAGAGTGATGCAGAGGCTCAAGAGAGTGATGCAGAGGATGAAGAGAGGGATGCAGAGGCTTAAGAGAGTGATGCAGAAGCTCAAGGGAGTGATGCAGAGGCTCAAGAGGAGTGATGCAGAGGTTCAAGAGTGTGATGCAGAGGATCAAGAGAGTGATGCAGAGGCTCGAGAGAGTGATGTAGAGGCTCGAGAGAATGATGCAGATGCTCAAGAGAGGGATTCAGAGGCTCAAGAGAGTGATGCAGACTTTCAGGAGAGGGATGCAGAGGCTCAACAGAATGATGCAGAGTCTTACGTGAGTGATGCAGAGGATCAAGAGAGGGATGCAGAGGCTTACGAGAGTGATGCAGAGGCTCAAGAGAGTGATGCAGAGGCTCAAGAGAGTGATGCAGAGGCTCAAGAGAGGGATGCAGGAGGCTTCAAGAGAGTGATGCAGAGGCTGAAAGAGTGAGGCAGAGGCTCTAGAGAGTCATGTAGAGGCTCAAGTGAGTCATGCAGAGGCTCAAGAGAGTGATGCAGAGGCTCAAGAGAGGAATGAAGAGACTGAAAGAGTGATGCAGAGGCTCAAGAGAGTGATACAGAGGCTCAAGAGAGTGAGGCAGAGGCTTAGGAGGGGGATGCAGACGTTCAAGAGAGTAATGCAGAGGCTTAAGGGGGTTATGCAGAGGCTCAAGAGAGTGATGCAGAGGCTTGAGAGAGGATTCAGGGGCTCAGGAGAGTGATGCAAAGGCTCAAAAGAGTGATGCAGAGGCTGAAGAGAGTGTTGCAGAGGCTTAAGAGAGGGATGCAGAGGCTGATTAGAGGGATCCAGAAGCTTAAGAGAGTGACGCAGAGGCTCAAGGGAGTGATGCAGAGGATCAAGAGAGGGAAGCAGAGGCTTAAGAGAGTGATGCAGAGGCTGAAGAGAGGGATGCAGAGGCTTAAGAGAGTGATGCAGAGGCTGAAGAGAGGGATGCAGAGGCTTAAGAGAGTGATGCAGACGCTGAAGAGAGTGTTGCAGAGGCTTAAGAGAGGGATACAGATGCTCAAGAGAGTGATGCGAAGGCTCAAAAGAGTGATGCAGAAGCTGAAGAGAGTGTTGTAGAGGCTTAAGAGAGGGATGCAGAGGCTCATGAGAGTGATGCAAAGGCTCTAGAGAGTGATGCAGAGGCTTAAGAGAGGGATGCAGAGGCTCAAGAGAGTGATGCAGAGGTTCAAGAGAGTGATGCAGAGGCTCAAGAGAGGGATGCAGAGACTCAAGAGAGTGATTCAGAGGCTTACGAGAGTGATGCAGAGGCTTAAGAGAGTGATTCAGAGGCTTAAGAAAGTTATGCAGAGGCTTAAGAGAGTGATGCAGAGGCTTAAGAAAGTGATGCAGAGGCTCAAAAATAGGGATGCAGATTCTTATAGGGTGATGCAGAGGCTCAAGAGAGTGAAGCAGAGGCTCAAGAGAGGGATTCAGGGGCTCAAGAGAGTGATACAGAGGCTCAAGAGAGTGATTCAGAGGCTTACGAGAGTGATGTAGAGGCTTAAGAGAGTTATGCAGAGGCACAAGAGAGTGATGCAGATGATCAAGAGAGGGAAGCAGAGGCTTAAGAGAGTGATGCAGAGGCTGAATATAGTGATGCAGAGGCACTAGAGAGTGATGCAGAGACTCAAGAGAGTGATGCAGAGGCTCGAGTGAGTGATGCAGAGGATCACGAGAGTGATGCAGAGGCTCGAGAGAGTGATTCAGAGGCTTACGAGAGTGATGCAGAGAATCAATTGAGTGATGCAGAGGCTCGAGAGAGTTATGCAGAGGCCTCAAGAGAGGGATACAGAGGCTTAAGAGAGTGATGCAGACGCTGAAGAGAGTGTTGCGGAGGCTCAAGAGAGGGATGAAGAGGCTGAAGAGAGTGATGCAGAGGCTCAAGAGAGTGATGCAGAGGATCAAGAGAGGGAAGGAGAGGCTTAAGAGAGTGATGCAGAGGCTGAAAAGAGTGAGGCAGAGGCTCTAGAGAGTCATGTAGAGGATCCAGTGAGTCATGCAGAGGCTCAAGAGAGTGATGCAGAGGCTCAAGAGAGGAATGAAGAGACTGAAAAGAGTGATGCAGAGGCTCAAGAGAGTGATACAGAGGCTCAAGAGAGTGAGGCAGAGGCTTAGGAGGGGGATGCAGACGTTCAAGAGAGTAATGCAGAGGCTTAAGGGGGTTATGCAGAGGCTCAAGAGAGTGATGTGGAGGCTTGAGAGAGGGATTCAGGGGCTCAGGAGAGTGATGCAAAGGCTCAAAAGAGTGATGCAGAGGCTGAAGAGAGTGTTGCAGAGGCTTAAGAGAGGGATGCAGAGGCTGATGAGAGGGATCCAGAAGCTTAAGAGAGTGACGCAGAGGCTCAAGGGAGTGATGCAGAGGATCAAGAGAGGGAAGCAGAGGCTTAAGAGAGTGATGCAGAGGCTGAAGATAGTGATGCAGAGGCTCTAGAGAGTGATGCAGAGACTCAACAGAGTGATGCAGAGGCTCGAGTGAGTGATGCAGAGGATCACGAGAGTGATGCAGAGGCTCGAGAGAGTGATTCAGAGGCTTACGAGAGTGATGCAGAGAATCAATTGAGTGATGCAGAGGCTCGAGAGAGTTATGCAGAGGCCTCAAGAGAGGGATACAGAGGCTTAAGAGAGTGATGCAGACGCTGAAGAGAGTGTTGCAGAGGCTCAAGAGAGGGATGAAGAGGCTGAAGAGAGTGATGCAGAGGCTCAAGTGAGGGATGCAGAGGCTCAAGAGAGTGATGCAGAGGCTTAAGAGAGTGAGGCAGAGGCTTAGGAGAGGAATGCAGAGGCTCAAGAGAGTAATGCAGAGGCTCAAGAGAGTGATGCACAGGCTTAAGAGAGAGATGCAGGGGCTCAAGAGAGAGATGCAGAGGCTCAAGAGAGGAATGCAGGGGCTCAAGAGAGGGATGCAGAGGCTCAAGTGAGGGATGCAGCAGCTCAAGTGAGGGATGCAGAGGCACAAGGGAGGGATGCAGAGGCTCTTGAGAGTGACGCAGAGGCTCAAGAGAGGGATGCAGAGGCTTAAGAGAGTGATGCAGAGGCTGAAGTGAGTGTTGCAGAGGCTTAAGAGAGGGATGCAGAGGCTGAAGAGAGTGATGCAAAGGCTCAAGAGAGTGATACAGAGGCTTAAGAGAGGGATGCAGAGGCTCAAGAGAGGGATGTAGAGGCTCAGGAGAGGGATGCTGGTGCTCAAGAGAGGGATGCAGAGGCTGAAGAGAGAGATGCAGAGGCTTAAGAGAGTGATGCAGAAGTTCAAGAGAGTGATGCAGAGGCACAAGAGAATGATGTAGAGGCTTAAGAAAGGGATGCAGAGGCTCAAGAGAATGATGCAGGGGCTCAAGAGAGTAATGCAAAGGCTTAAGAGAGGGATGCAGAGGATCAAGAGAGTGATGCAGAGGCTTAAGAGAGGATTGCAAAGGCTGAAGAGAATGATGCAAAGGCTTAAGAGAGGGATGAAGAGGCTCAAGAGAGGGATGCAGAGGCTCAAGAGAGGGATGAAGAGGCTCAAGTGAGGGAAGCAAGGGCACAAGAGAGGGATGCAGAGGCTCTTGAGAGTGACGCAGAGGCTCAAGAGTGGGATGCAGAGGCTTATGAGAGCGATGCAAAGGCTCAAGTGAGGGATGCAGAGGCTCATGAGAGGGATGCAGGAGTTCAAGAGAGTGATGCAGAGGCTTAGGAGAGGGATGCAGGGGCTCAAGAGAGTGATTCAGAGCCTTACGAGAGTGATGCAGAGGATTAAGAGAGTGATGCAGAGGCTTAAGAAAGTGATGCAGAGGCTCAATAGAGGGATGCAGGGGATCAAGAGAGTGATGCAGAGGCTCAAGAGAGTGATTCAGAGGCTTACGAGAGTGATGCAGAAGCTTAAGAGAGTGATGCAGAGGCTCAAGAGAGTGATGCAGAGGATCAAGAGAGGGAAGGAGAGGCTTAAGAGAGTGATGCAGAGGCTGAAAAGAGTGAGGCAGAGGCTCTAGAGAGTCATGTAGAGGCTCAAGTGAGTCATGCAGAGGCTCAAGAGAGTGATGCAGAGGCTCAAGAGAGTGATTCAGGGGCTTACGAGAGTGATGCAGAGGCTTAAGAGAGTGATGCAGAGGCTCAAGAGAGTGATGCAGAGGATCAAGAGAGGGAAGGAGAGGCTTAAGAGAGTGATGCAGAGGCTGAAAAGAGTGAGGCAGAGGCTCTAGAGAGTCATGTAGAGGCTCAAGTGAGTCATGCAGAGGCTCAAGAGAGTGATGCAGAGGCTCAAGAGAGGAATGAAGAGACTGAAAAGAGTGATGCAGAGGCTCAAGAGAGTGATACAGAGGCTCAAGAGAGTGAGGCAGAGGCTTAGGAGGGGGATGCAGACGTTCAAGAGAGTAATGCAGAGGCTTAAGGGGGTTATGCAGAGGCTCAAGAGAGTGATGCGGAGGTTTGAGAGAGGGATTCAGGGGCTCAGGAGAGTGATGCAAAGGCTCAAAAGAGTGATGCAGAGGCTGAAGAGAGTGTTGCAGAGGCTTAAGAGAGGGATGCAGAGGCTGATGAGAGGGATCCAGAAGCTTAAGAGAGTGACGCAGAGGCTCAAGGGAGTGATGCAGAGGATCAAGAGAGGGAAGCAGAGGCTTAAGAGAGTGATGCAGAGGCTGAAGAGAGGGATGCAGAGGCTTAAGAGAGTGATGCAGACGCTGAAGAGAGTGTTGCAGAGGCTTAAGAGAGGGATACAGATGCTCAAGAGAGTGATGCGAAGGCTCAAAAGAGTGATGCAGAAGCTGAAGAGAGTGTTGCAGAGGCTTAAGAGAGGGATGCAGAGGCTGATGAGAGGGATCCAGAGGCTTAAGAGAGTGATGCAGAGGCTGAAGAGAGTGTTGCAGAGGCTTAAGAGAGGGATGCAGAGGCTCATGAGAGTGATGCAAAGGCTCTAGTGAGTGATGCAGAGGATCACGAGAGTGATGCAGAGGCTCGAGAGAGTGATTCAGAGGCTTACGAGAGTGATGCAGAGAATCAATTGAGTGATGCAGAGGCTCGAGAGAGTTATGCAGAGGCCTCAAGAGAGGGATACAGAGGCTTAAGAGAGTGATGCAGACGCTGAAGAGAGTGTTGCGGAGGCTCAAGAGAGGGATGAAGAGGCTGAAGAGAGTGATGCAGAGGCTCAAGAGAGTGATGCAGAGGATCAAGAGAGGGAAGGAGAGGCTTAAGAGAGTGATGCAGAGGCTGAAAAGAGTGAGGCAGAGGCTCTAGAGAGTCATGTAGAGGATCCAGTGAGTCATGCAGAGGCTCAAGAGAGTGATGCAGAGGCTCAAGAGAGGAATGAAGAGACTGAAAAGAGTGATGCAGAGGCTCAAGAGAGTGATACAGAGGCTCAAGAGAGTGAGGCAGAGGCTTAGGAGGGGGATGCAGACGTTCAAGAGAGTAATGCAGAGGCTTAAGGGGGTTATGCAGAGGCTCAAGAGAGTGATGTGGAGGCTTGAGAGAGGGATTCAGGGGCTCAGGAGAGTGATGCAAAGGCTCAAAAGAGTGATGCAGAGGCTGAAGAGAGTGTTGCAGAGGCTTAAGAGAGGGATGCAGAGGCTGATGAGAGGGATCCAGAAGCTTAAGAGAGTGACGCAGAGGCTCAAGGGAGTGATGCAGAGGATCAAGAGAGGGAAGCAGAGGCTTAAGAGAGTGATGCAGAGGCTGAAGATAGTGATGCAGAGGCTCTAGAGAGTGATGCAGAGACTCAACAGAGTGATGCAGAGGCTCGAGTGAGTGATGCAGAGGCTCGAGAGAGTGATTCAGAGGCTTACGAGAGTGATGCAGAGAATCAATTGAGTGATGCAGAGGCTCGAGAGAGTTATGCAGAGGCCTCAAGAGAGGGATACAGAGGCTTAAGAGAGTGATGCAGACGCTGAAGAGAGTGTTGCAGAGGCTCAAGAGAGGGATGAAGAGGCTGAAGAGAGTGATGCAGAGGCTCAAGTGAGGGATGCAGAGGCTCAAGAGAGTGATGCAGAGGCTTAAGAGAGTGAGGCAGAGGCTTAGGAGAGGAATGCAGAGGCTCAAGAGAGTAATGCAGAGGCTCAAGAGAGTGATGCACAGGCTTAAGAGAGAGATGCAGGGGCTCAAGAGAGAGATGCAGAGGCTCAAGAGAGGAATGCAGGGGCTCAAGAGAGGGATGCAGAGGCTCAAGTGAGGGATGCAGAGGCACAAGGGAGGGATGCAGAGGCTCTTGAGAGTGACGCAGAGGCTCAAGAGAGGGATGCAGAGGCTTAAGAGAGTGATGCAGAGGCTGAAGTGAGTGTTGCAGAGGCTTAAGAGAGGGATGCAGAGGCTGAAGAGAGTGATGCAAAGGCTCAAGAGAGTGATACAGAGGCTTAAGAGAGGGATGCAGAGGCTCAAGAGAGGGATGTAGAGGCTCAGGAGAGGGATGCTGGTGCTCAAGAGAGGGATGCAGAGGCTGAAGAGAGAGATGCAGAGGCTTAAGAGAGTGATGCAGAAGTTCAAGAGAGTGATGCAGAGGCACAAGAGAATGATGTAGAGGCTTAAGAAAGGGATGCAGAGGCTCAAGAGAATGATGCAGGGGCTCAAGAGAGTAATGCAAAGGCTTAAGAGAGGGATGCAGAGGATCAAGAGAGTGATGCAGAGGCTTAAGAGAGGATTGCAAAGGCTGAAGAGAATGATGCAAAGGCTTAAGAGAGGGATGAAGAGGCTCAAGAGAGGGATGCAGAGGCTCAAGAGAGGGATGAAGAGGCTCAAGTGAGGGAAGCAAGGGCACAAGAGAGGGATGCAGAGGCTCTTGAGAGTGACGCAGAGGCTCAAGAGTGGGATGCAGAGGCTTATGAGAGCGATGCAAAGGCTCAAGTGAGGGATGCAGAGGCTCATGAGAGGGATGCAGGAGTTCAAGAGAGTGATGCAGAGGCTTAGGAGAGGGATGCAGGGGCTCAAGAGAGTGATTCAGAGCCTTACGAGAGTGATGCAGAGGATTAAGAGAGTGATGCAGAGGCTTAAGAAAGTGTTGCAGAGGCTCAATAGAGGGATGCAGGGGATCAAGAGAGTGATGCAGAGGCTCAAGAGAGTGATTCAGAGGCTTACGAGAGTGATGCAGAAGCTTAAGAGAGTGATGCAGAGGCTCAAGAGAGTGATGCAGAGGATCAAGAGAGGGAAGGAGAGGCTTAAGAGAGTGATGCAGAGGCTGAAAAGAGTGAGGCAGAGGCTCTAGAGAGTCATGTAGAGGCTCAAGTGAGTCATGCAGAGGCTCAAGAGAGTGATGCAGAGGCTCAAGAGAGTGATTCAGGGGCTTACGAGAGTGATGCAGAGGCTTAAGAGAGTGATGCAGAGGCTCAAGAGAGTGATGCAGAGGATCAAGAGAGGGAAGGAGAGGCTTAAGAGAGTGATGCAGAGGCTGAAAAGAGTGAGGCAGAGGCTCTAGAGAGTCATGTAGAGGCTCAAGTGAGTCATGCAGAGGCTCAAGAGAGTGATGCAGAGGCTCAAGAGAGGAATGAAGAGACTGAAAAGAGTGATGCAGAGGCTCAAGAGAGTGATACAGAGGCTCAAGAGAGTGAGGCAGAGGCTTAGGAGGGGGATGCAGACGTTCAAGAGAGTAATGCAGAGGCTTAAGGGGGTTATGCAGAGGCTCAAGAGAGTGATGCGGAGGTTTGAGAGAGGGATTCAGGGGCTCAGGAGAGTGATGCAAAGGCTCAAAAGAGTGATGCAGAGGCTGAAGAGAGTGTTGCAGAGGCTTAAGAGAGGGATGCAGAGGCTGATGAGAGGGATCCAGAAGCTTAAGAGAGTGACGCAGAGGCTCAAGGGAGTGATGCAGAGGATCAAGAGAGGGAAGCAGAGGCTTAAGAGAGTGATGCAGAGGCTGAAGAGAGGGATGCAGAGGCTTAAGAGAGTGATGCAGACGCTGAAGAGAGTGTTGCAGAGGCTTAAGAGAGGGATACAGATGCTCAAGAGAGTGATGCGAAGGCTCAAAAGAGTGATGCAGAAGCTGAAGAGAGTGTTGCAGAGGCTTAAGAGAGGGATGCAGAGGCTGATGAGAGGGATCCAGAGGCTTAAGAGAGTGATGCAGAGGCTGAAGAGAGTGTTGCAGAGGCTTAAGAGAGGGATGCAGAGGCTCATGAGAGTGATGCAAAGGCTCTAGAGAGTGATGCAGAGGCTTAAGAGAGGGATGCAGAGGCTCAAGAGAGTGATGCAGAGGCTCAAGAGAGTGATGCAGAGGCTCAAGAGAGGGATGCAGAGACTCAAGAGAGTGATTCAGAGGCTTACGAGAGTGATGCAGAGGCTTAAGAGAGTGATTCAGAGGCTTAAGAAAGTGATGCAGAGGCTTAAGAGAGTGATGCAGAGGCTTAAGAAAGTGATGCAGAGGCTCAAAAATAGGGATGCAGATTCTTATAGGGTGATGCAGAGGCTCAAGAGAGTGAAGCAAATGCTCAAGAGAGGGATTCAGGGGCTCAAGAGAGTGATACAGAGGCTCAAGAGAGTGATTCAGAGGCTTACGAGAGTGATGTAGAGGCTTAAGAGAGTTATGCAGAGGCACAAGAGAGTGATGCAGAGGATCAAGAGAGGGAAGCAGAGGCTTAAGAGAGTGATGCAGAGGCTGAAGATAGTGATGCAGAGGCTCTAGAGAGTGATGCAGAGACTCAAGAGAGTGATGCAGAGGCTCGAGTGAGTGATGCAGAGGATCACGAGAGTGATGCAGAGGCTCGAGAGAGTGATTCAGAGGCTTACGAGAGTGATGCAGAGAATCAATTGAGTGATGCAGAGGCTCGAGAGAGTTATGCAGAGGCCTCAAGAGAGGGATACAGAGGCTTAAGAGAGTGATGCAGAGGCTTAAGAGAGTGAGGCAGAGGCTTAGGAGAGGAATGCAGAGGCTCAAGAGAGTAATGCAGAGGCTCAAGAGAGTGATGCACAGGCTTAAGAGAGGGATGCAGGGGCTCAAGAGAGGGATGCAGGTTCTCAAGAGAGAGATGCAGAGGCTCAAGAGAGGAATGCAGGGGCTCAAGAGAGGGATGCAGAGGCTCAAGTGAGGGATGCAGAGGCACAGGGGAGGGATGCAGAGGCTCTTGAGAGTGACGCAGAGGCTCAAGAGAGGGATGCAGAGGCTTAAGAGAGTGATGCAGAGGCTGAAGTGAGTGTTGCAGAGGCTTAAGAGAGGGATGCAGAGGCTGAAGAGAGTGATGCAAAGGCTCAACAGAGTGATACAGAGGCTTAAGAGAGGGATGCAGAGGCTGATGAGAGGGATCCAGAAGCTTAAGAGAGTGACGCAGAGGCTCAAGGGAGTGATGCAGAGGATCAAGAGAGGGAAGCAGAGGCTTAAGAGAGTGATGCAGAGGCTGAAGAGAGGGATGCAGAGGCTTAAGAGAGTGATGCAGACGCTGAAGAGAGTGTTGCAGAGGCTTAAGAGAGGGATACAGATGCTCAAGAGAGTGATGCGAAGGATCAAAAGAGTGATGCAGAAGCTGAAGAGAGTGTTGCAGAGGCTTAAGAGAGGGATGCAGGGGCTGATGAGAGGGATCCAGAGGCTTAAGAGAGTGATGCAGAGGCTGAAGTGAGTGTTGCAGAGGCTTAAGAGAGGGATGCAGAGGCTGAAGAGAGTGATGCAAAGGCTCAAGAGAGTGATACAGAGGCTTAAGAGAGGGATGCAGAGGCTCAAGAGAGGGATGTAGAGGCTCAGGAGAGGGATGCAGGTGCTCAAGAGAGGGATGCAGAGGCTGAAGAGAGAGATGCAGAGGCTTAAGAGAGTGATGCAGAAGTTCAAGAGAGTGATGCAGAGGCACAAGAGAATGATGTAGAGGCTTAAGAAAGGGATGCAGAGGCTCAAGAGAATGATGCAGGGGCTCAAGAGAGTAATGCAAAGGCTTAAGAGAGGGATGCAGAGGATCAAGAGAGTGATGCAGAGGCTTAAGAGAGGATTGCAGAGGCTGAAGAGAATGATGCAAAGGCTTAAGAGAGGGATGAAGAGGCTCAAGAGAGGGATGCAGAGGTTCAAGAGAGGGATGAAGAGGCTCAAGTGAGGGAAGCAAGGGCACAAGAGAGGGATGCAGAGGCTCTTGAGAGTGACGCAGAGGCTCAAGAGTGGGATGCAGAGGCTTATGAGAGCGATGCAAAGGCTCAAGTGAGGGATGCAGAGGCTCATGAGAGGGATGCAGGAGTTCAAGAGAGTGATGCAGAGGCTCAGGAGAGGGATGCAGGGGCTCAAGAGAGTGATTCAGAGCCTTACGAGAGTGATGCAGAGGATTAAGAGAGTGATGCAGAATCTTAAGAAGGTGATGCAGAGGCTCAAGAGAGGGATGCAGGGGCTCAAGAGAGTGATGCAGAGGCTCAAGAGAGTGATGCAGAGGCTTAAGAGAGTAATGCAGAGGCTCAAGAGAGTGATGCAGAGGATCAAGAGAGGGAAGGAGAGGCTTAAGAGAGTGATGCAGAGGCTGAAAAGAGTGAGGCAGAGGCTCTAGAGAGTCATGTAGAGGCTCAAGTGAGTCATGCAGAGGCTCAAGAGAGTGATGCAGAGGCTCAAGAGAGGAATGAAGAGACTGAAAAGAGTGATGCAGAGGCTCAAGAGAGTGATACAGAGGCTCAAGAGAGTGAGGCAGAGGTTCAAGAGAGTGATGCAGAGGCTCAAGAGAGTGATGCAGAGACTTAAGAGAGTGATTCAGAGGCTTACGAGAGTGAGGCAGAGGCTCTAGAGAGTCATGTAGAGGCTCAAGTGAGTCATGCAGAGGCTCAAGAGAGTGATGCAGAGGCTCAAGAGAGGAATGAAGAGACTGAAAAGAGTGATGCAGAGGCTCAAGAGAGGGATGCAGAGGCTCAAGAGAGTGATGCAGAGGTTTAAGAGAGTGATGCAGAGGCTCAAGAGTGGGATGCAGAGACTCAAGAGAGTGATTCAGAGGCTTACGAGAGTGATGCAGAGGCTTAAGAGAGTGATTCAGAGGCTTAAGAAAGTTATGCAGAGGCTTAAGAGAGTGATGCAGAGGCTTAAGAAAGTGATGCAGAGGCTCAAAAATAGGGATGCAGATTCTTATAGGGTGATGCAGAGGCTCAAGAGAGTGAAGCAGAGGCTCAAGAGAGGGATTCAGGGGCTCAAGAGAGTGATACAGAGGCTCAAGAGAGTGATTCAGAGGCTTACGAGAGTGATGTAGAGGCTTAAGAGAGTTATGCAGAGGCACAAGAGAGTGATGCAGAGGATCAAGAGAGGGAAGCAGAGGCTTAAGAGAGTGATGCAGAGGCTGAAGATAGTGATGCAGAGGCACTAGAGAGTGATGCAGAGACTCAAGAGAGTGATGCAGAGGCTCGAGTGAGTGATGCAGAGGATCACGAGAGTGATGCAGAGGCTCGAGAGAGTGATTCAGAGGCTTACGAGAGTGATGCAGAGAATCAATTGAGTGATGCAGAGGCTCGAGAGAGTTATGCAGAGGCCTCAAGAGAGGGATACAGAGGCTTAAGAGAGTGATGCAGACGCTGAAGAGAGTGTTGCAGAGGGTCAAGAGAGGGATGAAGAGGCTGAAGAGAGTGATGCAGAGGCTCAAGTGAGGAATGCAGAGGCTCAAGAGAGTGATGCAGAGGCTTAAGAGAGTGAGGCAGAGGCTTAGGAGAGGAATGCAGAGGCTCAAGAGAGTAATGCAGAGGCTCAAGAGAGTGATGCACAGGCTTAAGAGAGGGATGCAGGGGCTCAAGAGAGAGATGCAGAGGCTCAAGAGAGGAATGCAGGGGCTCAAGAGAGGGATGCAGAGGCTCAAGTGAGGGATGGAGAGGCACAAGGGAGGGATGCAGAGGCTCTTGAGAGTGACGCAGAGGCTCAAGAGAGGGATGCAGAGGCTTAAGAGAGTGATGCAGAGGCTGAAGTGAGTGTTGCAGAGGCTTAAGAGAGGGATGCAGAGGCTGAAAAGAGTGATGCAAAGGCTCAAGAGAGTGATACAGAGGCTTAAGAGAGGGATGCAGAGGCTCAAGAGAGGGATGTAGAGGCTCAGGAGAGGGATGCAGGTGCTCAAGAGAGGGATGCAGAGGCTGAAGAGAGAGATGCAGAGGCTTAAGAGAGTGATGCAGAAGTTCAAGAGAGTGATGCAGAGGCACAAGAGAATGATGTTGAGGCTTAAGAAAGGGATGCAGAGGCTCAAGAGAATGATGCAAGGGCTCAAGAGAGTAATGCAAAGGCTTAAGAGAGGGATGCAGAGGGTCAAGAGTGTGATGCAGAGGCTTAAGAGAGGATTGCAGAGGCTGAAGAGAATGATGCAAAGGCTTAAGAGAGGGATGAAGAGGCTCAAGAGAGGGATGCAGAGGCTCAAGAGAGGGATGAAGCGGCTCAAGTGAGGGAAGCAAGGGCACAAGAGAGGGATGCAGAAGCTCATGAGAGTGACGCAGAGGCTCAAGAGTGGGATGCAGAGGCTAATGAGAGCGATGCAAAGGCTCAAGTGAGGGATGCAGAGGCTCATGAGAGGGATGCAGGAGTTCAAGAGAGTGATGCAGAGGCACAGGAGAGGGATGCAGGGGCTCAAGAGAGTGATTCAGAGCCTTACGAGAGTGATGCAGAGGATTAAGAGAGTGATGCAGAGGCTTAAGAAAGTGATGCAGAGGCTCAAGAGAGGGATGTAGGGGCTCAAGAGAGTGATGCAGAGGCTCAAGAGAGTGATTCAGAGGCTTACGAGAGTGATGCAGAGGCTTAAGAGAGTGATGCAGAGGCTCAAGAGAGTGATGCAGAGGATGAAGAGAAGGAAGGAGAGGCTTAAGAGAGTGATGCAGAGGCTGAAAAGAGTGAGGCAGAGGCTCTTGAGAGTCATGTAGAGGCTCCAGTGAGTCATGCAGAGGCTCAAGAGAGTGATGCAGAGGCTCAAAAGAGGAATGAAGAGACTGAAAAGAGTGATGCAGAGGCTCAAGAGAGTGATACAGAGGCTCAAGAGAGTGAGGCAGAGGCTTAGGAGGGGGATGCAGACGTTCAAGAGAGTAATGCAGAGGCTTAAGGGGGTTATGCAGAGGCTCAAGAGAGTGATGCGGAGGCTTGAGAGAGGGATTCAGGGGCTCAGGAGAGTGATGCAAAGGCTCAAAAGAGTGATGCAGAGGCTGAAGAGAGTGTTGCAGAGGCTTAAGAGAGGGATGCAGAGGCTGATGAGAGGGATCCAGAAGCTTAAGAGAGTGACGCAGAGGCTCAAGGGAGTGATGCAGAGGATCAAGAGAGGGAAGCAGAGGCTTAAGAGAGTGATGCAGAGGCTGAAGATAGTGATGCAGAGGCTCTAGAGAGTGATGCAGAGACTCAAGAGAGTGATGCAGAGGCTCGAGTGAGTGATGCAGAGGATCACGAGAGTGATGTAGAGGCTCGAGAGAGTGATTCAGAGGCTTACGAGAGTGATGCAGAGAATCAATTGAGTGATGCAGAGGCTCGAGAGAGTTATGCAGAGGCCTCAAGAGAGGGATACAGAGGCTTAAGAGAGTGATGCAGACGCTGAAGAGAGTGTTGCAGAGGCTCAAGAGAGGGATGAAGAGGCTGAAGAGAGTGATGCAGAGGCTCAAGTGAGGGATGCAGAGGCTCAAGAGAGTGATGCAGAGGCTTAAGAGAGTGAGGCAGAGGCTTAGGAGAGGAATGCGGAGGCTCGAGAGAGTAATGCAGAGGCTCAAGAGAGTGATGCACAGGCTTAAGAGAGGGATGCAGGGGCTCAAGAGAGAGATGCAGAGGCTCAAGAGAGGAATGCAGGGGCTCAAGAGAGGGATGCAGAGGCTCAAGTGAGGGATGCAGAGGCACAAGGGAGGGATGCAGAGGCTCTTGAGAGTGACGCAGAGGCTCAAGAGAGGGATGCAGAGGCTTAAGAGAGTGATGCAGAGGCTGAAGAGAGGGATGCAGAGGCTTAAGAGAGTGATGCAGACGCTGAAGAGAGTGTTGCAGAGGCTTAAGAGAGGGATAAAGATGCTCAAGAGAGTGATGCGAAGGCTCAAAAGAGTGATGCAGAAGCTGAAGAGAGTGTTGCAGAGGCTTAAGAGAGGGATGCAGAGGCTGATGAGAGGGATCCAGAGGCTTAAGAGAGTGATGCAGAGGCTGAAGAGAGTGTTGCAGAGGCTTAAGAGAGGGATGCAGAGGCTCATGAGAGTGATGCAAAGGCTCTAGAGAGTGATGCAGAGGCTTAAGAGAGGGATGCAGAGGCTCAAGAGAGTGATGCAGAGGCTCAAGCGAGTGATGCAGAGGCTCAAGAGAGGGATGCAGAGACTCAAGAGAGTGATTCAGAGGCTTACGAGAGTGATGCAGAGGCTTAAGAGAGTGATTCAGAGGCTTAAGAAAGTGATGCAGAGGCTTAAGAGAGTGATGCAGAGGCTTAAGAAAGTGATGGAGAGGCTCAAAAATAGGGATGCAGATTCTTATAGGGTGATGCAGAGGCTCAAGAGAGTGAAGCAGAGGCTCAAGAGAGGGATTCAGGGGCTCAAGAGAGTGATACAGAGGCTCAAGAGAGTGATTCAGAGGCTTACGAGAGTGATGTAGAGGCTTAAGAGAGTTATGCAGAGGCACAAGAGAGTGATGCAGAGGATCAAGAAAGAAGCAGAGGCTTAAGAGAGTGATGCAGAGGCTGAAGATAGTGATGCAGAGGCTCTAGAGAGTGATGCAGAGACTCAAGAGAGTGATGCAGAGGCTCGAGAGAGTGATTCAGAGGCTTACGAGAGTGATGCAGAGAATCAATTGAGTGATGCAGAGGCTCGAGAGAGTTATGCAGAGGCCTCAAGAGAGGGATACAGAGGCTTAAGAGAGTGATGCAGACGCTGAAGAGAGTGTTGCAGAGGCTCAAGAGAGGGATGAAGAGGCTGAAGAGAGTGATGCAGAGGCTCAAGTGAGGGATGCAGAGGCTCAAGAGAGTGATGCAGAGGCTTAAGAGAGTGAGGCAGAGGCTTAGGAGAGGAATGCAGAGGCTCAAGAGAGTAATGCAGAGGCTCAAGAGAGTGATGCACAGGCTTAAGAGAGGATTGCAGAGGCTGAAGAGAATGATGCAAAGGCTTAAGAGAGGGATGAAGAGGCTCAAGAGAGGGATGCAGAGGCTCAAGAGAGGGATGAAGAGGCTCAAGTGAGGGAAGCAAGGGCACAAGAGAGGGATGCAGAGGCTCTTGAGAGTGACGCAGAGGCTCAAGAGTGGGATGCAGAGGCTTATGAGAGCGATGCAAAGGCTCAAGTGAGGGATGCAGAGGCTCATGAGAGGGATGCAGGAGTTCAAGAGAGTGATGCAGAGGCTCAGGAGAGGGATGCAGGGGCTCAAGAGAGTGATTCAGAGCCTTACGAGAGTGATGCAGAGGATTAAGAGAGTGATGCAGAGGCTTAAGAAAGTGATGCAGAGGCTCAAGAGAGGGATGCAGGGGCTCAAGAGAGTGATGCAGAGGCTCAAGAGAGTGATTCAGAGGCTTACGAGAGTGATGCAGAGGCTTAAGAGAGTGATGCAGAGGCTCAAGAGAGTGATGCAGAGGATCAAGAGAGGGAAGGAGAGGCTTAAGAGAGTGATGCAGAGGCTGAAAAGAGTGAGGCAGAGGCTCTAGAGAGTCATGTAGAGGCTCAAATTAAGTGAGTCATGCAGAGGCTCAAGAGAGTGATGCAGAGGCTCAAGAGAGGAATGAAGAGACTGAAAAGAGTGATGCAGAGGCTCAAGAGAGTGATACAGAGGCTCAAGAGAGTGAGGCAGAGGCTTAGGAGGGGGATGCAGACGTTCAAGAGAGTAATGCAGAGGCTTAAGGGGGTTATGCAGAGGCTCAAGAGAGTGATGCGGAGGCTTGAGAGAGTGATTCAGGGGCTCAGGAGAGTGATGCAAAGGCTCAAAAGAGTGATGCAGAGGCTGAAGAGAGTGTTGCAGAGGCTTAAGAGAGGGATGCAGAGGCTGATGAGAGGGATCCAGAAGCTTAAGAGAGTGACGCAGAGGCTCAAGGGAGTGATGCAGAGGATCAAGAGAGGGAAGCAGAGGCTTAAGAGAGTGATGCAGAGGCTGAAGAGAGGGATGCAGAGGCTTAAGCGAGTGATGCAGACGCTGAAGCAAGTGTTGCAGAGGCTTAAGAGAGGGATACAGATGCTCAAGAGAGTGATGCGAAGGCTCAAAAGAGTGATGCAGAAGCTGAAGAGAGTGTTGCAGAGGCTTAAGAGAGGGATGCAGAGGCTGATGAGAGGGATCCAGAGGCTTAAGAGAGTGATGCAGAGGCTGAAGAGAGTGTTGCAGAGGCTTAAGAGAGGGATGCAGAGGCTCATGAGAGTGATGCAAAGGCTCAAGAGAGTGATACAGAGGCTTAAGAGAGGGATGCAGAGGCTCAAGAGAGGGATGTAGAGGCTCAGGAGAGGGATGCAGGTGCTCAAGAGAGGGATGCAGAGGCTGAAGAGAGAGATGCAGAGGCTTAAGAGAGTGATGCAGAAGTTCAAGAGAGTGATGCAGAGGCACAAGAGAATGATGTAGAGGCTTAAGAAAGGGATGCAGAGGCTCAAGAGAATGATGCAGGGGCTCAAGAGAGTAATGCAAAGGCTTAAGAGAGGGATGCAGAGGATCAAGAGAGTGATGCAGAGGCTCGAGTGAGTGATGCAGAAGATCACGAGAGTGATGCAGAGGCTCGAGAGAGTGATTCAGAGGCTTACGAGAGTGATGCAGAGAATCAATTGAGTGATGCAGAGGCTCGAGAGAGTTATGCAGAGGCCTCAAGAGAGGGATACAGAGGCTCAAGAGAATGATGCAGAGGCTTAAGAGAGTGAGGCAGAGGCTTAGGAGAGGAATGCAGAGGCTCAAGAGAGTAATGCAGAGGCTCAAGAGAGTGATGCACAGGCTTAAGAGAGGGATGCAGGGGCTCAAGAGAGAGATGCAGAGGCTCAAGAGAGGAATGCAGGGGCTCAAGAGAGGGATGCAGAGGCTCAAGTGAGGGATGCAGGGGCACAAGGGAGGGATGCAGAGGCTCTTGAGAGTGACGCAGAGGCTCAAGAGAGGGATGCAGAGGCTTAAGAGAGTGATGCAGAGGCTGAAGTGAGTGTTGCAGAGGCTTAAGAGAGGGATGCAGAGGCTGAAGAGAGTGATGCAAAGGCTCAAGAGAGTGATACAGAGGCTTAAGAGAGGGATGCAGAGGCTCAAGAGAGGGATGTAGAGTCTCAGGAGAGGGATGCAGGTGCTCAAGAGAGGGATGCAGAGGCTGAAGAGAGAGATGCAGAGGCTTAAGAGAGTGATGCAGAAGTTCAAGAGAGTGATGCAGAGGCACAAGAGAATGATGTAGAGGCTTAAGAAAGGGATGCAGAGGCTCAAGAGAATGATGCAGGGGCTCAAGAGAGTAATGCAAAGGCTTAAGAGAGGGATGCAGAGGATCAAGAGAGTGATGCAGAGGCTTAAGAGAGGATTGCAGAGGCTGAAGAGAATGATGCAAAGGCTTAAGAGAGGGATGAAGAGGCTCAAGAGAGGGATGCAGAGGCTCAAGAGAGGAATGAAGAGGCTCAAGTGAGGGAAGCAAGGGCACAAGAGAGTGATGCTGAGGATTAAGAGAGTGATGCAGAGGCTTAAGAAAGTGATGCAGAGGCTCAAGAGAGGGATGCAGGGGCTCAAGAGAGTGATGCAGAGGCTTAAGAGAGGATTGCAGAGGCTGAAGAGAATGATGCAAAGGCTTAAGAGAGGGATGCAGGGGCTCAAGAGAGTGATTCAGAGCCTTACGAGAGTGATGCAGAGGATTAAGAGAGTGATGCAGAGGCTTAAGAAAGTGATGCAGAGGCTCAAGAGAGGGATGCAGGGGCTCAAGAGAGTGATGCAGAGGCTCAAGAGAGTGATTCAGAGGCTTACGTGAGTGATGCAGAGGCTTAAGAGAGTGATGCAGAGGCTCAAGAGAGTGATGCAGAGGATCAAGAGAAGGAAGGAGAGGCTTAAGAGAGTGATGCAGAGGCTCAAGTGAGGGATGCAGAGGCTCAAGAGAGTGATGCAGAGGCTTAAGAGAGTGAGGCAGAGGCTTAGGAGAGGAATGCAGAGGCTCAAGAGAGTAATGCAGAGGCTTAAGAGAGGGATGCAGATGCTCAAGAGAGGGATGCAGAGGCTTAAGAGAGTGAAGCAGAGGCTGAAGAGAGTGTTGCAGAGGCTTAAGAGAGGGATACAGATGCTCAAGAGAGTGATGCAAAGGCTCAAAATAGTGATGCAGAGGCTGAAGAGAGTGTTGCAGAGGCTTAAGAGAGGGATGCAGAGGCTGATGAGAGGGATCCAGAGGCTTAAGAGAGTGACGCAGAGGCTCAAGGGAGTGATGCAGAGGATCAAGAAAGGGAAGCAGAGGCTTAAGAGAGTGATGCAGAGGCTGAAGAGAGGGATGCAGAGGCTTAAGAGAGTGATGCAGACGCTGAAGAGAGTGTTGCAGAGGCTTAAGAGAGGGATACAGATGCTCAAGAGAGTGATGCGAAGGCTCAAAAGAGTGATGCAGAGGCTGACGAGAGTGTTGCAGAGGCTTAAGAGAGGGATGCAGAGGCTGATGAGAGGGATCCAGAGGCTTAAGAGAGTGATGCAGAGGCTGAAGAGAGTGTTGCAGAGGCTTAAGAGAGGGATGCAGAGGCTCATGAGAGTGATGCAAAGGCTCTAGAGAGTGATGCAGAGGCTTAAGAGAGGGATGCAGAGGCTCAAGAGAGTGATGCAGAGGCTCAAGAGAGTGATGAAGAGGCTCAAGAGAGGGATGCAGAGACTCAAGAGAGTGATTCAGAGGCTTACGAGAGTGATGCAGAGGCTTAAGAGAGTGATGCAGAGGCTCAAAAATAGGGATGCAGATTCTTATAGTGTGATGCAGAGGCTCAAGAGAGTGAAGCAGAGGCTCAAGAGAGGGATTCAGGGGCTCAAGAGAGTGATACAGAGGCTCAAGAGAGTGATTCAGAGGCTTACGAGAGTGATGTAGAGGCTTAAGAGAGTTATGCAGAGGCACAAGAGAGTGATGCAGAGGATCAAGAGAGGGAAGCAGAGGCTTAAGAGAGTGATGCAGAGGCTGAAGAGAGTGATGCAGAGGCTCTAGAGAGTGATGCAGAGACTCAAGAGAGTGATGCAGAGGCTCGAGTGAGTGATGCAGAGGATCACGAGAGTGATGCAGAGGCTCGAGAGAGTGATTCAGAGGCTTACGAGAGTGATGAAGAGAATCAATTGAGTGTTGCAGAGGCTCGAGAGAGTTATGCAAAGGCCTCAAGAGAGGGATACAGAGGCTTAAGAGAGTGATGCAGACGCTGAAGAGAGTGTTGCAGAGGCTGAAGAGAGGGATGAAGAGGCTGAAGAGAGTGATGCAGAGGCTCAAGTGAGGGATGCAGAGGCTCAAGAGAGTGATGCAGAGGCTTAAGAGAGTGAGGCAGAGGCTTAGGAGAGGAATGCAGAGGCTCAAGAGAGTAATGCAGAGGCTCAAGAGAGTGATGCACAGGTTTAAGAGAGGGATGCAGGGGCTCAAGAGAGAGATGCTGAGGCTCAAGAGAGGAATGCAGGGGCTCAAGAGAGGGATGCAGAGGCTCAAGTGAGGGATGCAGAGGCACAAGGGAGGGATGCAGAGGCTCTAGAGAGTCATGTAGAGGCTCCAGTGAGTCATGCAGAGGCTCAAGAGAGTGATGCAGAGGCTCAAGAGAGGAATGAAGAGACTGAAAAGAGTGATACAGAGGCTCAAGAGAGTGAGGCAGAGGCTTAGGAGGGGGATGCAGACGTTCAAGAGAGTAATGCAGAGGCTTAAGGGGGTTATGCAGAGGCTCAAGAGAGTGATGCGGAGGCTTGAGAGAGGGATTCAGGGGCTCAGGAGAGTGATGCAAAGGCTCAAAAGAGTGATGCAGAGGCTGAAGAGAGTGTTGCAGAGGCTTAAGAGAGGGATGCAGAGGCTGATGAGAGGGATCCAGAAGCTTAAGAGAGTGACGCAGAGGCTCAAGGGAGTGATGCAGAGGATCAAGAGAGGGAAGCAGAGGCTTAAGAGAGTGATGCAGAGGCTGAAGAGAGGGATGCAGAGGCTTAAGAGAGTGATGCAGACGCTGAAGAGAGTGTTGCAGAGGCTTAAGAGAGGGATACAGATGCTCAAGAGAGTGATGCAAAGGCTCAAAAGAGTGATGCAGAGGCTGAAGAGAGTGTTGCAGAGGCTTAAGAGAGGGATGCAGAGGCTGATGAGAGGGATCCAGAGGCTTAAGAGAGTGATGCAGAGGCTGAAGAGAGTGTTGCAGAGGCTTAAGCGAGGGATGCAGAGGCTCATGAGAGTGATGCAAAGGCTCTAGAGAGTGATGCAGAGGCTTAAGAGAGGGATGCAGAGGCTCAAGAGAGTGATGCAGAGGCTCAAGAGAGTGATGCAGAGGCTCAAGAGAGGGATGCAGAGACTCAAGAGAGTGATTCAGAGGCTTACGAGAGTGATGCAGAGGCTTAAGAGAGTGATTCAGAGGCTTAAGAAAGTGATGCAGAGGCTTAAGAGAGTGATGCAGAGGCTTAAGCAAGTGATGCAGAGGCTCAAAAATAGGGATGCAGATTCTTATAGGGTGATGCAGAGGCTCAAGAGAGTGAAGCAGAGGCTCACGAGAGGGATTCAGGGGCTCAAGAGAGTGATATAGAGGCTCAAGAGAGTGATTCAGAGGCTTACGAGAGTGATGTAGAGGCTTAAGAGAGTTATGCAGAGGCACAAGAGAGTGATGCAGAGGATCAAGAGAGGGAAGCAGAGGCTTAAGAGAGTGATGCAGAGGCTGAAGATAGTGATGCAGAGGCTCTAGAGAGTGATGCAGAGACTCAAGAGAGTGATGCAGAGGCTCGAGTGAGTGATGCAGAGGATCACGAGAGTGATGCAGGGGCTCAAGAGAGGGATGCAGAGGCTCAAGTGAGGGATGCAGAGGCACAAGGGAGGGATGCAGAGGCTCTTGAGAGTGACGCAGAGGCTCAAGAGAGGGATGCAGAGGCTTAAGAGAGTGATGCAGAGGCTGAAGTGAGTGATGCAGAGGCTTAAGAGAGGGATGCAGAGGCTGAAGAGAGTGATGCAAAGGCTCAAGAGAGTGATACAGAGGCTTAAGAGAGGGATGCAGATGCTCAAGAGAGGGATGTAGAGGCTCAGAAGAGGGATGCAGGTGCTCAAGAAAGGGATGCAGAGGCTGAAGAGAGAGATGCAGAGGCTTAAGAGAGTGATGCAGAAGTTCAAGAGAGTGATGCAGAGGCACAAGAGAATGATGTAGAGGCTTAAGAAAGGGATGCAGAGGCCCAAGAGAATGATGCAGGGGCTCAAGAGAGTAATGCAAAGGCTTAAGAGAGGGATGCAGAGGATCAAGAGAGTGATGCAGAGGCTTAAGAGAGGATTGCAGAGGCTGAAGAGAATGATGCAAAGGCTTAAGAGAGGGATGAAGAGGCTCAAGAGAGGGATGAAGAGGCTCAAGTGAGGGAAGCAAGGGCACAAGAGAGGGATGCAGAGGCTCTTGAGAGTGACGCAGAGGCTCAAGAGTGGGATGCAGAGGCTTATGAGAGCGATGCAAAGGCTCAAGTGAGGGATGCAGAGGCTCATGAGAGGGATGCAGGAGTTCAAGAGAGTGATGCAGAGGCTCAGGAGAGGGATGCAGGGGCTCAAGAGAGTGATTCAGAGCCTTACGAGAGTGATGCAGAGGATTAAGAGAGTGATGCAGAGGCTTAAGAAAGTGATGCAGAGGCTCAAGAGAGGGATGCAGGGGCTCAAGAGAGTGATGCAGAGGCTCAAGAGAGTGATTCAGAGGCTTACGAGAGTGATGCAGAGGCTTAAGAGAGTGATGCAGAGGCTCAAGTGAGTGATGCAGAGGATCAAGAGAGGGAAGGAGAGGCTTAAGAGAGTGATGCAGAGGCTGAAAAGAGTGAGGCAGAGGCTCTAGAGAGTCATGTAGAGGCTCAAGTGAGTCATGCAGAGGCTCAAGAGAGTGTAGAAGAGGCTCCAGAGAGGAATGAAGAGACTGAAAAGAGTAATGCAGAGGCTCAAGAGAGTGATACAGAGGCTCAAGAGAGTGAGGCAGAGGCTTAGGAGGGGGATGCAGACGTTCAAGAGAGTAATGCAGAGGATTAAGGGGGTTATGCAGAGGCTCAAGAGAGTGATGCAGAGGCTTGAGAGAGGGATTCAGGGGCTCAGGAGAGTGATGCAGAGGCTCAAGAGAATTATTCAGAGGCTTAAGAGAATGATGCAGAGGCTTAAAAGAGTGATGCAGAGGCTTAAGAGAGGGATGCAGAGGCTCAAGAGAGGGATGCAGTGGCCCAAGAGAGGGATGCAGGGGTTCAAGAGAGGGATGCAGAGGCTCAACTGATGGATGCAGTGGAACAAGAAAAGGATGCAGAGGCTCTTGAGAGTGATGCAGAGGCTCACGAGAGGGATGCAGAGGCTTAACAGAGTGATGCAAAGGCTCAAGAGAGGGATGCAGAGGCTCAAGAGAGTGATTCAGAGGCTTATGAGAGTGATGCAGAGGCTTAAGAAAGTGATGCAGAGGCTTAAGAGAGGGATGCAGAGGCTCAAGCGAGGGAAGCAGAGGCTCAAGAGAGGGATGCAGAGGCTCAAGATAGGGATGCAGAGGCTCAAGTGATGGATGCAGAGGCACAGGAAAGGGATGCAGAGGCTCTTGAGAGTGACGCAGAGGCTCAAGAGAGGGATGCAGAGGCTTAAGAGAGTGATGCAAAGGCTCAGGAGAGGGATGCAGAGGCTCATGAGAGGGATGCAGGAGCTCAAGAGAGTGATGCAGAGGCTCAAGAAAGGGATGCAAAGGTTTAAGAGAGTGATGCAGAGGCTGAAGAAAGTGTTGCAGAGGCTTAAGAGAGGGATGCAGATGCTCAAGAGAGTGATGCAAAGGCTCAAGAGAGTGATGCAGAGGCTGAAGAGAGTGTTGCAGGGGCTTAAGAGAGGGATGCAGAGGCTGATGAGAGGGATCCAGAGGCTTAAGAGAGTGATGCAGAGGCTGAAGAGAGGAATACAGAGGCTGAAGAGAATGATGCAAAGGCTTAAGAGAGGGATGCAGATTCTAAAGAGAATGATGCAGAGGCGTAAGAGAGGGATACAGAGGCTTAAGAGAGTGTTGGAGAGGCTCAAGAAAGAGATGAAGAGGCTCAACAGAGTGATTCAGAAGCTTACGAGAGTGATGCAGAGGCTTCATAGAGTGATGCAGAGGCTTAGGAGAGGGATGCAGAGGCTCAAGACAGGGATGCAGAGGCTCAAGAGAGGGATGCAGGGGCTCAAGAGAGGGATGCAGAGGCTAGAGTGAGGGAAGCAGAGGCACAAGAGAGGGATGCAGAGGCTCTTGAGAGTGACGCAGAGGCTGAAGAGAGGGATGCAGAGGCTTAAGAGAGTGATGCAAAGGCTCAAGTGAGGGATGCAGAGGCACTTGGGAATGATGCAGAGGCTCAAGAGAGGGATGCAGAGGCTCAAGAGAGTGATTCAGAGGCTTACGAGAGTAATGCAGAGGCTTAAGAGAGTGATGCAGAGGCTTACGAAAGTGATGCAGAGGCTCAAACGAGGGATGCAGAGGCTCAAGAGAGTGAAGCAGACGCTCATGAGAGGGATTCAGGGGCTCAAGAGAGTGATACAGAGGCTCAAGAGAGTGATTCAGAGGCTTACGAGAGTGATGCAGAGGCTTAAGAGAGTGATGCAGAGGCTCAAGTGAGTGATGCAGAGGATCAAGAGAGGGAAGCAGAGGCTTAAGAGAGTGATGCAGAGGCTCAAGAGAGTGATGCAGAGGCTCAAGAGAGTGATGCAGAGGATAACGAGAGTGATGCAGAGGCTCGAGAGAGTGATTCAGAGGCTTACGAGAGTGATGCAGAGAATCAAGAGAGTGATGCAGAGGCTCGAGAGAGTTATGCAGAGGCCTCAAGAGACGGATTCAGAGGCTTAAGAGAGTGATTCAGAGGCTTACGAGAGTGATGCAGAGGCTTAAGAGAGTGATGCAGAGGCTCAAGAGAGTGATGCAGAGGATCAAGAGAGGGAAGGAGAGGCTTAAGAGAGTGATGCAGAGGCCGAAAAGAGTGAGGCAGAGGCTCTAGAGAGTCATGTAGAGGCTCAAGTGAGTCATGCAGAGGCTCAAGAGAGTGATGCAGAGACTCGAGAGAGTGATTCAGAGGCTTACGAGAGTGATGCAGAGAATCAAGAGAGTGATGCAGAGGCTCGAGAGTGCTATGCAGAGGCCTCAAAAGAGGGATTCAGGCTTAAGAGAGTGATGCAGAAGCTGAAGAGAATGTTGCAGAGGCTTAAGAGAGGGATGCAGAGGCTTAAGAGAGTGAAGCAGAGGCTGAAGAGAGGGATGCAGAGGCTTAAGAGAGTGATGCAGACGCTGAAGAGAGTGTTGCAGAGGCTTAAGAGAGGGATACAGATGCTCAAAAGAGTGATGCGAAGGCTCAAATGAGTGATGCAGAGGCTGAAGAGAGTGTTGCAGAGGCTTAAGAGAGGGATGCAGAGGCAGATCAGAGAGATCCAGAGGCTTAAGAGAGTGATGCAAAGGCTCAAAAGAGTGATGCAGAGGCTGAAGAGAGTGTTGCAGAGGCTTAAGAGAGGGATGCAGAGGCTGATGAGAGGGATCCAGAGGCTTAAGAGAGTGACGCAGAGGCTCAAGGGAGTGATGCAGAGGATCAAGAGAGGGAAGCAGAAGCTTAAGAGAGTGATGCAGAGGCTGAAGAGAGGGATGCAGAGGCTTAAGAGAGTGATGCAGACGCTGAAGAGAGTGTTGCAGAGGCTTAAGAGAGGGATACAGATGCTCAAAAGAGTGATGCGAAGGCTCAAATGAGTGATGCAGAGGATGAAGAGAGTGTTGCAGAGGCTTAAGAGAGGGATGCAGAGGCAGATGAGAGAGATCCAGAGGCTTAAGAGAGTGATGCAGAGGCTGAAGAGAGTGTTGCAGAGGCTTAAGAGAGGGATGCAGAGGCTCATGAGAGTGATGCAAAGGCTCAAGAGAGTGATACAGAGGCTTAAGAGAGGGATGCAGAGGCTCAAGAGAGGGATGTAGAGGCTCAGGAGAGGGATGCAGGTGCTCAAGAGAGGGATGCAGAGGCACAAGAGAATGATGTAGAGGCTTAAGAAAGGGATGCAGAGGCTCAAGAGAATGATGCAGGGGCTCAAGAGAGTAATGCAAAGGCTTAAGAGAGGGATGCAGAGGATCAAGAGAGTGATGCAGAGGCTTAAGAGAGGATTGCAGAGGCTGAAGAGAATGATGCAAAGGCTTAAGAGAGGGATGAAGAGGCTCAAGAGAGGGATGCAGAGGCTCAAGAGAGGGATGAAGAGGCTCAAGTGAGGGAAGCAAGGGCACAAGAGAGGGATGCAGAGGCTATTGAGAGTGACGCAGAGGCTCAAGAGTGGGATGCAGAGGCTTATGAGAGCGATGCAAAGGCTCAAGTGAGGGATGCAGAGGCTCATGAGAGGGATGCAGGAGTTCAAGAGAGTGATGCAGAGGCTCAGGAGAGGGACGCAGGGGCTCAATAGAGTGATTCAGAGCCTTACGAGAGTGATGCAGAGGATTAAGAGAATGATGCAGAGGCTTAAGAAAGTGATGCAGAGGCTCAAGAGAGGGATGCAGGGGCTCAAGAGAGTGATGCAGAGGCTCAAGAGAGTGATTCAGAGGCTTACGAGAGTGATGCAGAGGCTTAAGAGAGTGATGCAGATGCTCAAGAGAGTGATGCAGAGGATCAAGAGAAGGAAGGAGAGGCTTAAGAGAGTGATGCAGAGGCTGAAAAGAGTGAGGCAGAGGCTCTAGAGAGTCATGTAGAGACTCCAGTGAGTCATGCAGAGGCTCAAGAGAGTGATGCAGAGGCTCAAGAGAGGAATGAAGAGACTGAAAAGAGTGATGCAGAGGCTCAAGAGAGTGATACAGAGGCTCAAGAGAGTGAGGCAGAGGCTTAGGAGGGGGATGCAGACGTTCAAGAGAGTAATGCAGAGGCTTAAGGGGGTTATGCAGAGGCTCAAGAGAGTGATGCGGAGGCTTGAGAGAGGGATTCAGGGGCTCAGGAGAGTGATGCAAAGGCTCAAAAGAGTGATGCAGAGGCTGAAGAGAGTGTTGCAGAGGCTTAAGAGAGGGATGCAGAGGCTGATGAGAGGGATCCAGAAGCTTAAGAGAGTGACGCAGAGGCTCAAGGGAGTGATGCAGAGGATCAAGAGAGGGAAGCAGAGGCTTAAGAGAGTGATGCAGAGGCTGAAGAGAGGGATGCAGAGGCTTAAGAGAGTGATGCAGACGCTGAAGAGAGTGTTGCAGAGGCTTAAGAGAGGGATACAGATGCTCAAGAGAGTGATGCGAAGGCTCAAAAGAGTGATGCAGAGGCTGAAGAGAGTGTTGCAGAGGCTTAAGAGAGGGATGCAGAGGCTGATGAGAGGGATCCAGAGGCTTAAGAGAGTGATGCAGAGGCTGAAGAGAGTGTTGCAGAGGCTTAAGAGAGGGATGCAGAGGCTCATGAGAGTGATGCAAAGGCTCTAGAGAGTGATGCAGAGGCTTAAGAGAGGGATGCAGAGGCTTAAGAGAGTGATGCAAAGGCTCAAGTGAGGGATGCAGAGGCACTTGGGAATGATGCAGAGGCTCAAGAGAGGGATGCAGAGGCTCAAGAGAGTGATTCAGAGGCTTACGAGAGTGTAGCAGAGGCTTAAGAGAGTGATGCAGAGGCTTACGAAAGTGATGCAGAGGCTCAAACGAGGGATGCAGAGGCTCAAGAGAGTGAAGCAGACGCTCATGAGAGGGATTCAGGGGCTCAAGAGAGTGATACAGAGGCTCAAGAGAGTGATTCAGAGGCTTACGAGAGTGATGCAGAGGCTTAAGAGAGTGATGCAGAGGCTCAAGTGAGTGATGCAGAGGATCAAGAGAGGGAAGCAGTGGCTTAAGAGAGTGATGCAGAGGCTCAAGAGAGTGATGCAGAGGCTCAAGAGAGTGATGCAGAGGATAACGAGAGTGATGCAGAGGCTCGAGAGAGTGATTCAGAGGCTTACGAGAGTGATGCAGAGAATCAAGAGAGTGATGCAGAGGCTCGAGAGAGTTATGCAGAGGCCTCAAGAGAGGGATTCAGAGGCTTAAGAGAGTGATTCAGAGGCTTACGAGAGTGATGCAGAGGCTTAAGAGAGTGATGCAGAGGCTCAAGAGAGTGATGCAGAGGATCAAGAGAGGGAAGGAGAGGCTTAAGAGAGTGATGCAGAGGCTGAAAAGAGTGAGGCAGAGGCTCTAGAGAGTCATGTAGAGGCTCAAGTGAGTCATGCAGAGGCTCAAGAGAGTGATGCAGAGACTCGAGAGAGTGATTCAGAGGCTTACGAGAGTGATGCAGAGAATCAAGAGAGTGATGCAGAGGCTCGAGAGTGCTATGCAGAAGCCTCAAAAGAGGGATTCAGGCTTAAGAGAGTGATGCAGAAGCTGAAGAGAATGTTGCAGAGGCTTAAGAGAGGGATGCAGAGGCTTAAGAGAGTGAAGCAGAGGCTGAAGAGAGTGTTGCAGAGGCTTAAGAGAGGGATACAGATGCTCAAGAGAGTGATGCAAAGGCTCAAAAGAGTGATGCAGAGGCTGAAGAGAGTGTTGCAGAGGCTTAAGAGAGGGATGCAGAGGCTGATGAGAGGGATCCAGAGGCTTAAGAGAGTGACGCAGAGGCTCAAGGGAGTGATGCAGAGGATCAAGAGAGGGAAGCAGAAGCTTAAGAGAGTGATGCAGAGGCTGAAGAGAGGGATGCAGAGGCTTAAGAGAGTGATGCAGACGCTGAAGAGAGTGTTGCAGAGGCTTAAGAGAGGGATACAGATGCTCAAAAGAGTGATACGAAGGCTCAAATGAGTGATGCAGAGGCTGAAGAGAGTGTTGCAGAGGCTTAAGAGAGGGATGCAGAGGCTGATGAGAGAGATCCAGAGGCTTAAGAGAGTGATGCAGAGGCTGAAGAGAGTGTTGCAGAGGCTTAAGAGAGGGATGCAGAGGCTCATGAGAGTGATGCAAAGGCTCAAGAGAGTGATACAGAGGCTTAAGAGAGGGATGCAGAGGCTCAAGAGAGGGATGTAGAGGCTCAGGAGAGGGATGCAGGTGCTCAAGAGAGGGATGCAGAGGCTGAAGAGAGAGATGCAGAGGCTTAAGAGAGTGATGCAGAAGTTCAAGAGAGTGATGCAGAGGCACAAGAGAATGATGTAGAGGCTTAAGAAAGGGATGCAGAGGCTCAAGAGAATGATGCAGGGGCTCAAGAGAGTAATGCAAAGGCTTAAGAGAGGGATGCAGAGGATCAAGAGAGTGATGCAGAGGCTTAAGAGAGGATTGCAGAGGCTTAAGAGAGGGATGCAGAGGCTCATGAGAGTGATGCAAAGGCTCAAGAGAGTGATACAGAGGCTTAAGAGAGGGATGCAGAGGCTCAAGAGAGGGATGTAGAGGCTCAGGAGAGGGATGCAGGTGCTCAAGAGAGGGATGCAGAGGCTGAAGAGAGAGATGCAGAGGCTTAAGAGAGTGATGCAGAAGTTCAAGAGAGTGATGCAGAGGCACAAGAGAATGATGTAGAGGCTTAAGAAAGGGATGCAGAGGCTCAAGAGAATGATGCAGGGGCTCAAGAGAGTAATGCAAAGGCTTAAGAGAGGGATGCAGAGGATCAAGAGAGTGATGCAGAGGCTTAAGAGAGGATTGCAGAGGCTGAAGAGAATGATGCAAAGGCTTAAGAGAGGGATGAAGAGGCTCAAGAGAGGGATGCAGAGGCTCAAGAGAGGGATGAAGAGGCTCAAGTGAGGGAAGCAAGGGCACAAGAGAGGGATGCAGAGGCTATTGAGAGTGACGCAGAGGCTCAAGAGTGGGATGCAGAGGCATATGAGAGCGATGCAAAGGCTCAAGTGAGGGATGCAGAGGCTCATGAGAGGGATGCAGGAGTTCAAGAGAGTGATGCAGAGGCTCAGGAGAGGGACGCAGGGGCTCAAGAGAGTGATTCAGAGCCTTACGAGAGTGATGCAGAGGATTAAGAGAGTGATGCAGAGGCTTAAGAAAGTGATGCAGAGGCTCAAGAGAGGGATGCAGGGGCTCAAGAGAGTGATGCAGAGGCTCAAGAGAGTGATTCAGAGGCTTACGAGAGTGATGCAGAGGCTTAAGAGAGTGATGCAGAGGCTCAAGAGAGTGATGCAGAGGATCAAGAGAAGGAAGGAGAGGCTTAAGAGAGTGATGCAGAGGCTGAAAAGAGTGAGGCAGAGGCTCTAGAGAGTCATGTAGAGACTCCAGTGAGTCATGCAGAGGCTCAAGAGAGTGATGCAGAGGCTCAAGAGAGGAATGAAGAGACTGAAAAGAGTGATGCAGAGGCTCAAGAGAGTGATACAGAGGCTCAAGAGAGTGAGGCAGAGGCTTAGGAGGGGGATGCAGACGTTCAAGAGAGTAATGCAGAGGCTTAAGGGGGTTATGCAGAGGGTCAAGAGAGTGATGCGGAGGCTTGAGAGAGGGATTCAGGGGCTCAGGAGAGTGATGCAAAGGCTCAAAAGAGTGATGCAGAGGCTGAAGAGAGTGTTGCAGAGGCTTAAGAGAGGGATGCAGAGGCTGATGAGAGGGATCCAGAAGCTTAAGAGAGTGACGCAGAGGCTCAAGGGAGTGATGCAGAGGATCAAGAGAGGGAAGCAGAGGCTTAAGAGAGTGATGCAGAGGCTGAAGAGAGGGATGCAGAGGCTTAAGAGAGTGATGCAGACGCTGAAGAGAGTGTTGCAGAGGCTTAAGAGAGGGATACAGATGCTCAAGAGAGTGATGCGAAGGCTCAAAAGAGTGATGCAGAGGCTGAAGAGAGTGTTGCAGAGGCTTAAGAGAGGGATGCAGAGGCTGATGAGAGGGATCCAGAGGCTTAAGAGAGTGATGCAGAGGCTGAAGAGAGTGTTGCAGAGGCTTAAGAGAGGGATGCAGAGGCTCATGAGAGTGATGCAAAGGCTCTAGAGAGTGATGCAGAGGCTTAAGAGAGGGATGCAGAGGCTCAAGAGAGTGATGCAGAGGCTCAAGAGAGTGATGCAGAGGCTCAAGAGAGGGATGCAGAGACTCAAGAGAGTGATTCAGAGGCTTACGAGAGTGATGCAGAGGCTTAAGAGAGTGATTCAGAGGCTTAAGAAAGTGATGCAGAGGCTTAAGAGAGTGATGCAGAGGCTTAAGAAAGTGATGCAGAGGCTCAAAAATAGGGATGCAGATTCTTATAGGGTGATGCAGAGGCTCAAGAGAGTGAAGCAGAGGCTCACGAGAGGGATTCAGGGGCTCAAGAGAGTGATACAGAGGCTCAAGAGAGTGATTCAGAGGCTTACGAGAGTGATGTAGAGGCTTAAGAGAGTTATGCAGAGGCACAAGAGAGTGATGCAGAGGATCAAGAGAGGGAAGCAGAGGCTTAAGAGAGTGATGCAGAGGCTGAAGATAGTGATGCAGAGGCTCTAGAGAGTGATGCAGAGACTCAAGAGAGTGATGCAGAGGCTCGAGTGAGTGATGCAGAGGATCACGAGAGTGATGCAGAGGCTCGAGAGAGTGATTCAGAGGCTTACGAGAGTGATGCAGAGAATCTATTGAGTGATGCAGAGGCTCGAGAGAGTTATGCAGAGGCCTCCAGAGAGGGATACGGAGGCTTAAGAGAGTGATGCAGACGCTGAAGAGAGTGTTGCAGAGGCTCAAGAGAGGGATGAAGAGGCTGAAGAGAGTGATGCAGAGGCTCAAGTAAGGGATGCAGAGGCTCAAGAGAGTGATGCAGAGGCTCAAGAGAGTGATGCACAGGCTTAAGAGAGGGATGCACGGGCTCAAGAGAGAGATGCAGAGGCTCAAGAGAGGAATGCAGGGGCTCAAGAGAGTTATGCAGAGGCTCAAGTGAGGGATGCAGAGGCACAAGGGAGGGATGCAGAGGCTCTTGAGAGTGACGCAGAGGCTCAAGAGAGGGATGCAGAGGCTTAAGAGAGTGATGCAGAGGCTGAAGTGAGTGTTGCAGAGGCTTAAGAGAGGGATGCAGAGGCTGAAGAGAGTGATGCAAAGGCTCAAGAGAGTGATACAGAGGCTTAAGAGAGGGATGCAGATGCTCAAGAGAGGGATGTAGAGGCTCAGGAGAGGGATGCAGGTGCTCAAGAGAGGGATGCAGAGGCTGAAGAGAGAGATGCAGAGGCTTAAGAGAGTGATGCAGAAGTTCAAGAGAGTGATGCAGAGGCACAAGAGAATGATGTAGAGGCTTAAGAAAGGGATGCAGAGGCCCAAGAGAATGATGCAGGGGCTCAAGAGAGTAATGCAAAGGCTTAAGAGAGGGATGCAGAGGATCAAGAGAGTGATGCAGAGGCTTAAGAGAGGATTGCAGAGACTGAAGAGAATGATGCAAAGGCTTAAGAGAGGGATGAAGAGGCTCAAGAGAGGGATGAAGAGGCTCAAGTGAGGGAAGCAAGGGCACAAGAGAGGGATGCAGAGGCTCTTGAGAGTGACGCAGAGGCTCAAGAGTAGGATGCAGAGGCTTATGAGAGCGATGCAAAGGCTCAAGTGAGGGATGCAGAGGCTCATGAGAGGGATGCAGGAGTTCAAGAGAGTGATGCAGAGGCTCAGGAGAGGGATGCAGGGGCTCAAGAGAGTGATTCAGAGCCTTACGAGAGTGATGCAGAGGATTAAGAGAGTGATGCAGAGGCTTAAGAAAGTGATGCAGAGGCTCAAGAGAGGGATGCAGGGGCTCAAGAGAGTGATGCAGAGGCTCAAGAGAGTGATTCAGAGGCTTACGAGAGTGATGCAGAGGCTTAAGAGAGTGATGCAGAGGCTCAAGAGAGTGATGCAGAGGATCAAGGGAGGGAAGGAGAGGCTTAAGAGAGTGATGCAGAGGCTGACAAGAGTGACGCAGAGGCTCTAGAGAGTCATGTAGAGGCTCAAGTGAGTCATGCAGAGGCTCAAGAGAGTGTAGAAGAGGCTCAAGAGAGGAATGAAGAGACTGAAAAGAGTAATGCAGAGGCTCAAGAGAGTGATACAGAGGCTCAAGAGAGTGAGGCAGAGGCTTAGGAGGGGGATGCAGACGTTCAAGAGAGTAATGCAGAGGATTAAGGGGGTTATGCAGAGGCTCAAGAGAGTGATGCAGAGGCTTGAGAGAGGGATTCAGGGGCTCAGGAGAGTGATGCAGAGGCTCAAGAGAGTTATTCAGAGGCTTAAGAGAATGATGCAGAGGCTTAAAAGAGTGATGCAGAGGCTTAAGAGAGGGATGCAGAGGCTCAAGAGAGGGATGCAGTGGCCCAAGAGAGGGATGCAGGGGTTCAAGAGAGGGATGCAGAGGCTCAACTGAGGGATGCAGTGGAACAAGAAAAGGATGCAGAGGCTCTTGAGAGTGATGCAGAGGCTCAAGAGAGGGATGCAGAGGCTTAACAGAGTGATGCAAAGGCTCAAGAGAGGGATGCAGAGGCTCATGAGAGGGATGCAGGAGTTCAAGAGAGGGATGCAGAGGCTCAAGAGAGTGATTCAGAGGCTTATGAGAGTGATGCAGAGGCTTAAGAAAGTGATGCAGAGGCTTAAGAGAGGGATGCAGAAGCTCAAGCG